>NC_134484.1:93246308-93251308 GCF_040206685.1 Ascaphus truei | reverse complement strand
CAGCACCACCACCCGCTCCCCCCCCTCCTCCCGCGCAGGCAGCGGGAGCACCGGGGACAGCGGTGGGGAGAAGAAACCCCCCGCTACCACCTCCATGCAGGCAGCGGGAGCACCGGGCACGTGGAGGGATCTGAGGTAAGCGGCGACCTGAGGGACATCCCCGCTCCCATCTCCTGCCCTGCGGCCTGTCCCGCGGTGACAGGGGGAAGCGGGGACAGGAGGGACATCCCCGCTCCCATCTCCTGCCCCGCGGCCTGTCCTGCGGTGACAGGGGGAAGCGGGGACAGGAGGGACATCCCCGCTCCCATCTCCTGCCCCGCGGGCTGTCCCGCGGTGACAGGGGGAAGCGGGGAGCGGAGGGACATGCCCGGGATGAATATGCGCTAAAGTAGCGGCCATTTTTTTTTCCGCGACCCCGTTAGTAACGCGGTGGTCTCGGGGTGGACCCCGAGACCCGCGTTATAACGGGGTTTAGCTGTATATATATATATATATATATATATATATATCTGTTGTGACAAACGCCCCTCTTTTGTAGCGCTGACGTCTGTCTGGGTTCTTCCCGACACAGTCTTCTAGGGTTAATTATACAACAAACAGGATCATGCAAAGTATTATATTGCTTAACTCAGGCTTCTGCCTGCTTTATTTTCATCCAAGGGACTGCAGCTTTAACATGTGTAGGCAAGAGGCACTCAAACATTTTCATTCAGTGGTTCACTTATATCAGTGTCATAGCACTTCACACAGTGTCACTTTTAAGAAATAAAAACCAAAATCATATAAAGAAATCCTATCCCTTTCAGGGAACTAACTACACATCAGAATCAGCCTCTAACTGCGAACTAACTGGGCCAACTAACCTGGTTCCCCAGCTTAAAACAATGCCCTCTCATTTAGGGTCACTAGATACAGCACAGTCTTTTAGCAACAGCAATAAACATTTGTTTTGTCTTATCTGTTCGTGGTGGGAACACGGTCCCAAGTGTCCAGGCAAATCCTCTGGTACTGTGATACTTGGAGGGGCCGTCCACCCTGAAACTGGAAACAGGGGAGCAGCGATACCCCCAGCCTCCAGGCTCTAAGGAGAGAGAGTGAAATGCAAAACCTCTCTTCTCTAAATACCTGTGCATGTGATTAGAAGAGCAGGTGAGGGAGAACTAGAGCCATTGTAATCTGTGGTCTGGATTTTCCATCCAGCTGCCTGAGTTAATGGGAAGCTGTGGAACGGATCATTTTTAATCCTGCACTTTCTGACCTAAAATATGGCAGAAAGCTGCCTAACATCTTTGGACTATGTCACACTGTATATACAGATATATAGAAAGTTCATGAAAATATATATTATATCTATATATAGATGGCTCGAGAGCAACATACATAGATTTGTGTTATAGAACACACAACAATATCTATCTATCTATCTATCTATCTATCTATCTATCTATCTATCTATCTATCTATCTATCTATCAAGATAGGAGAAAGGAAGAGGCACACAAATTGTAGTGGAATCAAATGATTTCAAATGTATTAATGCATCAGAGCTAACAATGGTAACGTTTCAAGACAAGCAGTCCCTTCCTCGGACCAAACACCTCAAAAGTGATAACACAATAGCACATCTATATATACCCCCAAAGGTCAAAATAATTACCTTCAAAGGTCAAAATAATTACCTTCCCCAGTAACAACCAAAAGTGCAGGGCTGCATCCAATCTCACAGCCTAATTGTGCACGCCCCCGACGTCTGATGTCACCGTGCGGCGTCGCGTCATGACGCACGCGACGTCACAACGTGATGACGTCATTCAGCCCAGTGATGGCCCACAGAAGGAGTGAGAGAGTGGAGAGTCCTGGAGCCAACCCCAAGATGTCTGCCCACAGTGACTGACGGCATCACGTGGTGTGACGTCACGACGCACGTGACGTCACGACGTAAAAACGTAATGACGTCATGTTGCTAGGGCAACAGGCACCAAAGGGAGGAGCAAAAAACAAATACATAAACAGAGATATTTTACTAACTGGTAAAGTAGCAGGGCTTATTTCTGGAAGCATAAAGTGAAGCTATTAATAGTGCCATAATGCACCAATGTGAAATTCTATTGCTGTGTCCAATGTAATCAATTGCTGACAGTCCTTTGAGAAAAAGAAGTCCATATAATTGACAGATAGCTGTAAATAGAATGAAACTTTGTTAGAACATTATGCCATTGTATGTACATATACTGCATATATACTTCAGACAATCTTTGTGGCAGGATAGACAACCCGCATGAAATAAATATTCATTTCAGTACATATAGGTACAAAATAGTTAGGGTAATCTTGGAATGTTAAAAAGGTACAAGGCAGTGGTAAGTGAGTAAGGAGACCCTTAGCAGTCCTGGTCTTTATTGGGGATCGTAACCCCTTATTGGCCATCCACAAAAAAGTGGGTCTATTTAGGAGGCTGGCCCGTTATTATAGGAACCAGTGAAGCTCCAATCTTTCATTCATACCCCTAGGGGCAACCGTATCCAGTGTATGGGTCCACTTAGCCTCTTTTTGTAAAATAATTCTCTCTCTATCCCCTCCTCTGCGGAGGGGTTTCACATGGTCAATCATTTGATACCTAAGCTGCGAGATATTATGTCCTTTTTCTCGAAAGTGTCTTGCCACTGATGTGTCTGATAATGGGTTCCTGATGTTACTCTTATGTTGAGTTATACGTTCTTTCAGTGAATTAATTGTTTTCCCCACATATAACATTCCACAGGGGCATTTCAGTAGGTATACAATGTAAGAACTTAGGCATGTGTAAAAACCATTGGTTTTAAATTTTCTCCCCGTATGAGGGTGACAAAAATGTTCACCCCTAATTATTCCATTACAATGGATACAGCTCCTGCAAGGAAAGGTACCAAATTGGGGTTTTGTCAGAAATGTTTGATGTGCGGTTTGCAATAAATCAGCTTTGACCACTCTATCCCTGATGTTACGTGGCCTTTTATAGGCAAAAATTGGAGGGTCTTTGAAAATATGGCAAATTGTGGGGTCACCTTGCAGAAGATGCCAATGTTTTGAAACTGCTCTCTTAATTTGCTGTGAGGCTATACTATATGTAGTAACGAACGGCACACCTTCCCTTCTTGGTTTAGGATTCTGTTGTAGTAATTCCCCTCTAGTGAGGTGTTCTACCTTAGTCACTGCTTCCTTAATGGTTTTACTACTGTAACCTTTATTTTGAAATGTCTTCCCCATTGTTTCTAACCACATGGGTAACTTGGTGGTGTCATTTACAATTCGTTTAACACGAACAAGTTGGCTGTAGTGTAAACCTCTCTTTAGGCCATGTGGATGGAAACTCTCTGCTAGACGTAAACTATTACTATCAGTGGCTTTCACATACAAATCAGTTGTAAGTACATGTTCATTACGGGATACCGTGACATCCAGGAAATTAAACTCTGATCTACTGTGACACATGGTAAACTGAATGGTACTATGGCATTGGTTAATATATGCAACAAATTGCAGCAACTTGTCCACATCACCTACCCACACCACAAACACATCATCGATGTATCTCTTCCAAATGTATTGTATTGTATTGTATTGTATTGTATGTCTTTATTTATATAGCGCCATTAATGTACATAGCGCTTCACAGTAGTAATACATGTGGTAATCAAATAAATAACAGATAATATAAATAACAGATCATGGGAATAAGTGCTTTAGACATTAAGGAAGAGGAGTCCCTGCCCCGAGGAGCTTACAGTCTAATTGGTAGGTAGGGAGAACGTACAGAGACAGTAGGAGGGAGTTCTGGTAAGTGCGTCTGCGGGGGGCCAAACTTTATGTATCATGTGTTCAGAATATCCACAGTGCTATTCATATGCTTCTTTAAGCAAGTGTGTCTTAAGTTGGGTCTTAAAGGTGGATAGAGAGGGTGCTAGTCGGGTACTGAGGGGAAGGGCATTCCAGAGGTGTGGGGCAGTCAGTGAAAAAGGTTTAAGGTGGGAGAGGGCTTTAGATACAAAGGGGGTAGAAAGAAGACATCCTTGAGAAGAACGCAAGAGTCTGGATGGTGCATAACGAGAAATTAGGGCTGAGATGTAAGGAGGGGCAGAAGAGTGTAAAGCTTTAAAAGTGAGGAGTAGAATGGAGTGTGAGATGCGGGATTTGATCGGAAGCCAGGAGAGGGATTTCATGAGGGGAGATGCTGAGACAGATCTCGGAAAGAGTAGAGTGATTCTGGAAGCAGCGTTTAGGATAGATTGTAGGGGAGACAGGTGAGAGGCAGGAAGGCTGGACAGCAGGAGGTTACAGTAATCAAGACGGGAGAGAATGAGGGCCTGAGTCAGAGTTTTAGCAGTCGAGCAACAGAGAAAAGGGCGTATCTTTGTTATATTGCGGAGGAAAAAGCGACAGGTTTTACAAATGTTTTGAATGTGAGGGGCGAATGTGAGAGAGAAGTCGAGTGTGACCCCTAGGTTATATTCTCTGTGTATTCATGCTGATTGAATATGAAGTTGGCCTCAAAGTCTGCCATGAAAATATTTGCATAGGTGGAGGCCATGTTTGCCCCCATCACAGTGCCCTGAACTTGTTCATAATAGATATGGTTATATCTGAAGTAGTTCTTAGTGAGGATAAGTTTAAGAAGTGTAAGAGTAAGATCAGTGAGTGGTTTAGGGAGTATGCTTGTCTGTAGAGCCTTCATAGTGGCTTGTAGGCCATCCTTAAGGGGTATTGCCGTGTAGAGACTCTGTACATCAAGGGTACAGGGCCACACCTCTGTCTCTGGAAGTATTATGTGGTCTACAATCTGTAGGAACTCGGATGTGTCTTTAATATAGGCCGGGGTGGCCTTAGCTAAGGGCTGTAAGAGTTTATCCACAAAGATCGCAAGTGGCTGGAACACAGAATCTGTTCCTGCCACAATTGGTCTTCCAGGTGGTTTGATAAGATTTTTATGTATTTTGGGTAGGGTATATAATACCGGAGTGATGG
>NC_134484.1:93146308-93233808 GCF_040206685.1 Ascaphus truei | reverse complement strand
CCAATTGTTTATTTGCAAGAGATGCTTTGAAATTGTCATTCTTAAAGAAAAAATACAAGGGAATAGACATGGTTTCAAGTGTGAGACGACCATCATACAAATTTTTACTTTTTGAAGCGATCGAATCACAAGAAGATAAAAGAGTGACTCTTCGTGAGATTTATGCATTTATTGCTGCCAAACATCCTTACTATAAAGAAGCAACAAATCAATAACAGTGGAAACTATCAGTCCGTTACAACTTATCAAAGAATGAATGTTTTCAGCGAGGTCAAATTTACTGTTGCTGGGAAGTTGTGGATTCGTTTAAGATTACCTTAGAACATGGAGCATATCTTCTGCTAAATAGCTTCTTCTTACGTAATCCCCATAACAACCAACGTTCACAGAGTGCTGTCTCGTACCCAAGCTAAGAACAGTACGTACCACAATGTGAGATGCAATGTGGAGGTAAGTACAATGGTATTGTGCAAAATGTACATGGAGAAAATCTGTGTGCATGGGAAAACAGAGAAACTGTGTACCTGCCTCAGCCCAAGTCCTGGCCACCAACCGCTGCGGATCCATATGACGGTGTCACCGAGATGTATGCGCCTCTGGATCACAGGATTGACTCAACCATGGGCGATCCATGTCTGTATTGCGGTGGCGGCGGCGACAGCAGCAGCAGCAGATCCAGCAAGGTCGTTTTTGACTTAGAAAAAAAGATAAACATTGTTATACTTTAACAATGACAAGAACACTGTAGAGGATTGGTTAGACACTTGAACAAGCCCCAAGCACTCACAACTCACCGGGTAGGAACAAAAATAAAATACATTTTATTAAACTACAGAATAAAAAAAAGTATTGAATGGGTTAAAAATACAAAAAATGCAAAAAAATACAAAGAATGCAAAAATGCAAAAAATGTAAAAATAGCCCGGTGAGTTGTATTTAAACAAATAACAAACAATATATGGATGTTTGTATAACTTGATTATTGGAGTGCTAAGTGCCCGAGCTCAAAAATGGTACACGAAATATATGAGAAATATATAGAGACCATTGGCAGCTCTAAAGACACTTAAATCCCAGCACATGTAGAAGGGATAGTGGTTATATGAGGCAATAAACGTAGTATGAAATGGCTTGTTGTCAGCAGCCTTCACGTACAGGGGTATTATAATGATCAGGAGACAGTGTATATAAGTGTGGCAGTCTGTATATCTCTCCGTGGAAGCAAGTTAACCTATCTCACTCTGTACAAATTGCTGGCAAGAAAATATCTCATAGTGGGTAAATGATTTGAAATTACCTCTGTTTGTCCTGCGCGATGTTGCAATCTTTGTGTCACAGTTGATCCAGGGAAAAGTGTACCATAACACATACGCTGTATCTCCAAAGCTGTATACCGACAATGAAGCAGGAAGCCAGTCCTACACTGCTGCTGCGGGTCCGTCCAATCAGAAATCAGAATCAAGAACACTGTAGAGGATTGGTTAGACACTCGAACAAGCCCCAAGCACTCACAACTCACCGGGTAGGAACAAAAATAAAATGCATTTTATTAAACTACATAATAAGAAAAATGTATTGAATGGGTTAAAAATACAAAAAATGCAAAAAATATACAAAGAATGCAAAAAATGCAAAAAATGTAAAAATAGCCCGGTGAGTTGTATTCAAACAAATAACAAACAATATATGGATCCATATTTGTTTGTTATTTGTTTGTTATTTGTTTGAATACAACTCACCGGGCTATTTGTACATTTTTTGGAGGGATTAAACCTAGCAAGTAAATGGTGTCAAGCAAACAGAAGTTTTTACCTAGCAACTGCACATCCAGCATACCTAATGAGAGATTATCCTAGCAAGTAAATGGTGTAAATCAAATAGAAGTTTTTTTACCTAGCAACTGCACATCCCGTATACCTAATGAGAGAAAATGCGTGCACAGTATTGCTGATATTGTAAACTTACCCAAGAGATTGAAAAAGTCTACAGAGATACCTGTGAGAGCTACGACCTCTACAACCCAAATATGCCCACCTGTAGGACTACCACAATAGGGGGTTCTAGCAAATACAGTGGAAACAGCTGCAATAGCGCCTACTGAGGTCAGGAAGAAAATTACACCTGATAGCCCCAAAATGGAGGACAAGATACAGCGTTCCTGTAATGAACCCTACCCCACGGAAGAGTGGCCCTTCCAGTCCGATGAGGAGGAAGACATCTCTTATGGGGAAACCAAACCGAGTCACACCCACAAAACACCCAAAGAATGGTGGGGTTGCCTGAACTCGGTACAAACAGAAAATACCGCTCCCTATGATGACGAATATGATCAGCAGGAGAAAGAGCGGGAGCGGTGGATCACTGAATATTTCCGTCAGTTATTACAGTTGCAAGAAAAGCCGGGTGGATCCAGTGACGCTGCTAAAATTTCAAATGAAGATGGAGACCCCAGTATCCCTGAGGGGACGCTGTCATCCAAAACAAAAAGGCGAAAAAAGAAAAGCGGTTCTTCACTTACCGTGGAAGGAACAGTCATGTCCGCAGATCCTGTGGAGAAAAAGGGGGACCAAGATGCCCTGCAGCCTAGAGAAAATGGAGAATTCATCCTGTGGATAACCAAATATCCAGATGGCCCAAGGCAGAAGTCGTGTACCCCAAAGAAGTGTCTGTCCGGTGCAAACAGTGAGGAACCCTCAACCAAGCATCCCAGGGAAGCGGAGCCGGAACCAGTGAGTGTCGATCACTTGACCAGCCCTGAGAATGCCCTGAAAAATGCCAGGCGTGACTGTGATATGCTCCGTGAACTATTGAAACAAAAGAAAGATGATTGCGCAGAGCTACTGAAAAATAACGTGAAGCTTCAGGAACATGTGCTCGCAATGTACTCTTCGGCCAGGACAGAATTGGACGATCTCAAGACTGAGCTAGATACTGCAAACGCTACTATTTCCGCCATGGATGAAAAGCAGAGGCAATCTGATAAAATGATGGCTAAGCTGAAGCGGAAGTATGAGGAGGCACTGAAGCAGATGACAGTCTTTCAGCAAGTGGTTCACACTCTTCGCGTAGAGCTGAATGCCTCACAACAGGAGGTCAACAGTGTCCGGACAGAGATGGACGTATCTCAGAAAGAGGTTCAGACACTCCACAGAGCACTGGATGCCTCACATCATGAGACCAACAGCTGCCGCACAGACCTGGAAGTCTCCAGAAAGGAACTACACAGTCTCACTGAGGTGCTGGATATTTCTAAAGAAACTATTGTCAATCTTAATACAGATCTCAAAGTCTCTCAGAAGGAGCTTCAGACCCTCAACCTAGAGAAGGAAGTCTCACGCCAGGAGACTGTCATTCTCAAAGCAGATGTGCGTAAATGGAAGGAGGACTGCAAGGAGGCCCTGAATAGTACAGAGACTGAAAAAAGGGAAAATTTAAGATTAAAAAGAGAAAACTTAAAACTGAAAGAAGAACATTTTCATTTGACAGACAAATTCAAGGAAAAGAATGAAAAGCTACACGAGCTTAAAGAAATAAATAGACTGTTGGAAGATGAGAAGTTTAAAGCAGAGCACCAACTGCAGAACTAACTGCAAGGTCTGCGTACACACCTCCAGATGGCCGAGGAGAAGCAGCGAACTCTGCAGGAAGACACTCTGCAGGCTGTTAAAGAAATACAGGTTCTGCAGGAACGTATGATTACCCAGTATGTCCCTGCAAAGCAGCATGAGAAACTGAAGGCTACCCTGAGCCTCACCAAAGCATCGCTAGAGGCCAAGCTTAGAACCCAGGTGACTCGGCACAAAAGGGAGCACAAAAAGGTCCAGAAACTGAAACAAGTAACTGTGGCCCGAGCAAAGAAATTCATAGTGCTTCACAATGCACTGAAAATGTGGAAGCAAGCTCAGAAAAAACAAAGTATACAGATAAATTCCCTGAGAAGAGACTTGCAAAACGCACTCAAAAAACAGGGATTTCTCACGGATGAGATTACAGTTCTACAAGGACAAGTATTGACCCTGACTAAGCGTCAGTATCCCACAGCCACAAAATCCCATGAAGAGAAGGGTACAGTGAGAGCTGGGAATACTGCTTGTCTGAAAAACAATGAAACAAAGAAAAGCCCGGGCGCTCCCTGATTAAGTTCTTAAGAACAGGGTCAATGTAACAATGGAATTTACAACCTTATAAACAAAGGTCCCCTCTGGTTCGTCTTCTTGTCCTATGGCTCAGACCCCAATAGGGTCCTTATCCAGGATCCTTATTAGTACAGGGATATAGAGAGAGAAAGGGGGAGCACAGGTTGAAGAATTTGGGGTGTCTGGAGTATCTAATTAGATATTTGTGGGTGTGTTTGAAAGATATAATAAATCACTTACACGGCCTTGTGTAAATGCTCTCACAGCAAGGTTTACTTGTCTTGGTGTTCCCTCGGTCGGTTGCCTTCTTCTTTTCAGGACTTGGTTTTCTTTCTGGATATCTTCAGCGGTCCTCGGCTTACAATGAGGATGTCTCCCTCGGAATCAATAGATTAAAACAATGTTTTAGAGGGTGATACAGGCAGTGTTGATAAAATCCAATGATATATATATATATTTATATTTATAAGGCAGTAAATACTGCCAGTACAATTTTGTTGTAGCCCACGAAAATCGCGATAGTGTTCAATTTTACATCTACACCAGGGAGGGGTTTTCTACCTACACTGGCACTTGGAGATCAATACTATCAGTATCACAAAGAAGTCAAAGATACCCTGATGTGCATTTACTCACACAAGGCCGTGTGAGTATCATTTTGAATTTGATTCTTATATACCTATATATATTAGACCACCATTACCCTTACAGGGCACCAGATTTAAAGACACCAAAAGAGAAAAAGATACCTTCCCCTAGGACTACACTCACACTTGCCCGTGTGAGTGCCTGCAGCATTTTGCTGTTTTGACGTATCTGCTCGTGCTCTTCTAGTGGGTAGCCACTGATTTATGTTGACGTTTCCCCACTAACAATTGTTTTCCTATTTGTTCACACCGAGGGGGATTACCACACTGGAAGCTGAAGACCACCGAGGAAAATCAGGAAGAAGAGCAAGAACCGGAAAAGAAGAAAAAGGGGACTGTCAAGATAAAGATACCTTGATGTGCATTTACTCACACAAGGCCGTGTGAGTATCATTTTTCATATTTATCATTACATACCAGACCCCTAATACATCTATAGATCACTACGTGCTAAGATCAACTTTGGATAAAAAGATACCTTCCCCTAGGATTGTACTCACACTAGCCCGTGTGAGTACTGGCAGTATTTACTGCCTTATAAATATAAATATATATATATATCATTGGATTTTATCAACACTGCCTGTATCACCCTCTAAAACATTGTTTTAATCTATTGATTCCGAGGGAGACATCCTCATTGTAAGCCAAGGACCGCTGAAGATATCCAGAAAGAAAACCAAGTCCTGAAAAGAAGAAGGCAACCGACCGAGGGAACACCAAGACAAGTAAACCTTGCTGTGAGAGCATTTACACAAGGCCGTGTAAGTGATTTATTATATCTTTCAAACACACCCACAAATATCTAATTAGATACTCCAGACACCCCAAATTCTTCAACCTGTGCTCCCCCTTTCTCTCTCTATATGTCTGAAAAACAAGGTTGCAAAATTTGAACCACCAAAACAAGCACTAGCAAAACCTTCAGCCACTCGACAGGCAACATAAGAAGGTACACGTGCTGAATCAAAATCAGAAGAATCCTTTGCTGATGAAGCTGAAAAGATGGGACATTCTCTGGAAGTGGATATGGATTTGCTACTTAATCCCAAAGAGGCTGAACTAGCAACTCCATTAAGTGGAAAAAGTGCAGAGAGACAGCTTCAAGAGCGGAAAACTCAAAGGGCTGTTTTTAAACACTCTGCAACTGCTGCCATACAGTCTACCGGCAATAAAACGAGCACCCAATGCGAGGGAAATCTCATGACCGCGCACATAGCAAAAAGACTATACTTAGAAAAAGTCCTCCTCGAGCGACTGAGCAGTGCTGATCTCAAGCACCTTTGGGAGGAGACACGAATGAACTGGAGAAAGGGCTCCGATCCCAGCGGGACTAAAGGTTCTCTTCCTCCATCCACTCTCATTCAAGTCACAGAGATATCTAGAATGAGAGTGGAAGGATGGGCTTTGGCCGTGGCAAGCCCGAGCTTCCCACAAACAGGGAAGGTATGTAACAGGGGAGTTATCCCTGTTCAGGAAATGTGCCTCTAATCCCGCAGTGTGGTGGTTAACTGCTGGTAGTCAATTATCCAACACCACCTGCCTGATTAGCTTCTTAGAAAAGCCTGTCTTTTGAGACAGTGTTACGCCGGTGCTGCCCACAGACCAGACCCGTCCCCTGTGCTGAGGTGGGACGTAGGGATACACGCACCCGCAGCAAAGGGAGCGCATCCGGAGTGTGGTGTTAGTGTTGCCAGGCCAGGTATAGTAATGAAGACAATACTTGCCGGTACCGGTAGTAGAGGAGGAGTAGTATTTGCCGTTACCAAGATCAGGGATTGGAGAGTTGCGGATGACCGAAGGTATAAGCCGTGTTACAGGGATGTCAGAAGTCACGAAGTCCAAGTAGAGCTGAAGTCGAGAGCCAGAGGGGGTAGTCGTCCAATCCGCGTCAATACCTGAGGAGTCACTGAGAGAGTAGTCAAATGCTTCCATACAGAACTATGTCGAGCGACGAGTGATGGGAAGCACAGGCATAATAAAGCTGGGCAGGCCAATGGGAAAAGGGGGCAGGCCTGGAGGACTGCAAGGAGTCCTCCCTGATAGGAGCGAGGTGTTACAGCCCAGCTGAGTGTAATCATTGATTTGCATGGAACTGTGTGATGCTTGGGGGCGACGCCTCACTGCAGGAGCAGTGGTTAAAAGTGCTCTGTTAGGCGTGTGCTCTTTAAGCTGGGAATGCATGCACATAATGTCTGAGGCTGGCGTGCGTGTAGGTGTGCATGCAGGAGGGCGTGGGCGCGCCCGGCGCTGAGCAGAGGAATCGCCGAGGGGAGTGATCCCGCGACGGCGGCAGGGGCGAGGAGCCGTGGAGGACGGTAAGGCAGGATTGTTTTGTGGGTCCAGGGGCTCCCTGCGGAGAGGGGGTGCTCTGTGTGGGAAGCGAGGAGAACGCCGATTCCTGACAGACAGGAAGGGAGATTGTTCCTGAGTCTCACAACTTGTGAGACTGACCATAGGGACAGATGTCTTGAGCCTGCCAGAAGAATAGCAGAGCTGCTTGCAAGACAGAGGGGAAAACACCTCTAAACCTGAACGCTGACAAATTCTGAGGAAAAAGGCAGCAACCCAGGAACAGAGAAGACTTTCCCTCCAACCACTACAAACAGATAAGGCTTTCCTTTTATAAGACATTTGTTATACCTGCTTATATCAAGATATATGTTTGGGGCTGGGAGACATGCTTACCTATAGGGAGTTGTGGACAATAGGTTTCACTAGAAATACTCCCAAGTGAATAGAAGCTTTGTTTGACCCCTTGTTTGGATGTTTTTCTGATGTTAAGGAAACAGGTGCAATATAAGCCTTATTTAATTTCACCATAACCAGTCTCCCTTGCATACTTCTGTGCGCGTTCCTCCTACACCCACTATGAGATATTTTCTTGCCAGTAATTTGTACAGAGCGAGATAGGTTAACTCACTTCCATGGAGAGATATACTGCTGCGGCCGAGTTTATTCGAGCATTTGCCCGTTCTCGGCCGCAGCAGTCACCTGGCGCGCGCCAGAGGGTGCCGGGCGCATGCCGAAGACACGGAGGAGCGCCCTCCGATCAGGGCTTTCTCCCTCCCGCTGCCAGGTCCGCCGGGTCCCCCGGAACCCCCTGCCGCCGTCCCCCACATCGCGGGACACCAGGGCTCCCTCGGGGAGCCCTGGACGCGCGTGCAGGGGGCGCAGGCACCCGATGACGCGTGACCGCGCGTCGATGACGCGCGGCACGCCGAGGGAGTGCGGCTAGCATGCCGGGGCATCCCCAGGCTTGCGGAGCTAGCCGCACTCAAATAAAATGTGCCACCTCTGTACAGACTGCCACACTTATATACAATGTCTCCTGATCATTATAATACCCCTGCACGTGAAGGCTGCTGACAACAAGCCATTTCATACTACGTTTATTGCCTCATATAACCACTATCCCTTCCACAAGTGCTGGGATTTAAGTGTCTTGCCAATGGTCTCTATATATTTAACAATGACAAAGCTAATTATATTTTACAATAACACTGCATCTTCTGCAGCATATCACTCACGCATGTGCCACACAAACAACATGTAGTGTAAACTAGCACACATTATAGCATGTGTATATATATATTACAAAAGTTGCGGAACAAAATCCTTGTGTCAAAATGACATCAGACATGTCAACGTTTGTTACCGAAATGTTATACCATTTTGTAGAACATTAAACATGTATATACACACACACGATCATGTACAATCAATTGTTTACTATTCCCCATCGGCTAATGTGAACGTCACGTAAATCTGTGACGTTGGTACGTGATCATGTGACAATGCGGACTCACAACTATGACGAGCTACATGGAGGCGCCAATATGATGTGCGCGCGCAAACTGTTGCGTGTGGACACTTATTATGTACACATACAAATAAACACTCACATCAAGATAAAGGATAAATGCTTGGCCTTTTACATGACACAACTTTGAATTGAAGCATATGTGTACCTTATGCGTCAACATGTACACTCATTTTCATCATATTAAATCTCAATCATGATAACATAATCATTGTATTGCAAACGTTGATAAGTATGTCCTTTGTATTTCAGAATTATCATTCAGAGATGGAGTAACAATCAATGAAATGACTTGGCTACAATAAGAGAATTTGTAGATTTGACACGTGTGTCAAAGTTATAATGAATGTTAGAATGCTTGCAAACACTGTAGCGCTGATTTATACAGTGAAGCTTATTTCCGCTTGTAGTTAATGTTAAACATATTTTACTTCCACATTTATATATTCATAATTCCCAATGAATGGAATAATAACAGTAGTTAAATATCTACAAATATTTGCTATATAAATAAATTTCACAGTGTGATCAGATAGAACGTAATAAATTTGATTTGATTATGTATATGTTTCCCATATGTTCTACATATAGCATTATCTATACCAAAACTGAACAGCAATACTTTTTACATAAATGTATTCATAAAGTTATTCAAATGCATGTGTAATGATACATTTCACATTTAGATTGTATTTTCAACATTCCTATTGATATAATGATTAGAATAAATGGTGATAAATCTACCATAAAATTGTAACTACATCACAAATTGACAGGGAATTTAAATGATCACACATTATATCAAGTTTATATGAAACGACATATAATGTATATAATTTAGCATGCTTGGTAAGATACACGTTCATACAATGTCATTCATATAAAGCTTTAAAAGAAATTTCCATCTCCCCTCTCCCTCGTCATTATTAGTGTATGCTCATTTAAATTACTTACAGTGTTCTGCAAACCGGATATTCAGCATGATCACACATCGAAAAACGCTTATAATCCAGAAACTGAATAGGTGAAATAACATGCAACTTAACACACAGTGACACCTTTTACAAGAACTCACTCGATAGATACATACATAAACACACATTACCAGCTATCGACAAATCCTACACACACCACATCATTAATATATATGGATGTAAAATAAGAGTGCTGCTGGGCATGGCAAATGTATACTACAAAAGACAGGGGTGGCCAATGCTACTTCCAATTGGCTACACAAATATGGTCATAAGTATTAAGTTAAACAAATGCTAAAATAATAATAAAAATTTAGGAGTAATGTAGTTTCAACCTATGTCCAAAGCGTACGAACCCTGCATACCAAACATCAAGGTATATGTATAAAAAGATGATACTTATGATTATATATATGTTTTGTCAATTGCATACATACATACAGTACATACTTTCATACACAAAAATGCTATGTATACAATGTGAAATTAATTGAACATTTTAAAACTTTGATTTTGACAACATATTCATGTGATGATGTTTGAATGTGCCGAGCAATATCAATGACACTTTATTTTTCTATATATCATCATTATCAAACATGAATGGTTATGAAAAATGTAATTACAATAGTTATATTTAAATTGTATATTTGAAAGCATACAAGCTATTCCATACAAAAATTAGATTTTGTAACATGAAAATGTATTATTGAAATAATCTTGTACGTATCACAATATTATATCTGTGCAATAAGTATAGGTAGACAACAAACATATTGTCATGCAATTGATGTTCTTCTACAAATTTGACAAGTGTTGTCCTACATACACATTCAGTGTTCCCTTTGCGCATGACTGGAGTGAGGAAACTGTTCATACGTATACATTACACAATGTATGAAAGAACAATGTCAAACAGTGTCCAACACAGCAAACATGGAGCCAACACCAACAACACAATACAGTCAGAAAATGTTGCAACACATCTATGTAAAAATATAAATGTAACAACATGATACTGTAACAATACTTGTCACTGTGTATGCCCTAATCGTCATTATTTGTCATTAATTGTGTTCCATTAACATTGTTCACATGAACATCCACGCAATTTCAACATGTTAACAAACATACATGTGATTTTTGAACAATGAATAATATGTATGCAACATTTAGAAGGGAATATGCTATAGTTGCATTAAGTCATAACATGTAATAAAAACATGCGAGCTTATGTAAAAACTACAGAACATTCTATAGTTTTAAGCTATGTAAAATAGTACGAAGAATTCACATGTTTTGTTGGAACACTCCTGAATGTAGCACAAATATTCCATGTGTTTCCCTCATATACAGCAACAAGAGAGATGATCCATGGCTCCACGGATTTGTAGAAAAAGAATTTAGTCAAGAAACCCAAGTGTATCTTGACTAAAAAAAATTCTACAAATCCGGGGAGCCTTGGATCATCTCTCTTGTTGCTGTATCCCTGGATTGTTGCAGATAGCCATCCCTGAACCAGGAGCTTCGGTATTGCACAAGTATCGCAGTTTTTTCCATTCATTTGCATATTTGTGGAGTGCTACACACCCACATTTTTCTTTCACTCATATACGACATAAAACATTCCATCACATTTGTACTTGCACAACATTGTTCATTCCTGCATACATGATACACAATTGGATTAGTATTATGGAGATAAAGAATTGAAGCTTCACATACCATAGCCAGATGTGTTTGGACAAACAACACAGATTAACAATCTTGGAGGAGGAGAGGCAACACTATCCTATGATAATAAGAATGTTACACATGTCATTAAACGAAACTTTAATGACTGTATATATTAATATTCATATCTACCTTGTTGTTTACCTGAGACATAGGTGTTGATCACATTCTGACGTGTCTCAACACCACTGGCTGTCTGCTCATTTTCACCTGCAGCATGGACGGGAAGGTCCTGCTCAAGCCCCACCCTATGTCGCCTTGAAGATTATGACGCAGTGCAATATTGTGCACAATGCAGCAAAAAATGACAATGTCAGACACCTTCTCAGGCTTATACTCTAATGCACCGCCCGTTTTATCCAAACACCTGAACCGACTTTTCAACAGTCCAAATGTCCGATCAATAACTGACCGAGTGGATATGTGTGCAACCTTATATCGCTCTTCTGCAGGTGATGGAGGGTCAGCCAGTGGTGTTAAAAGCCACGGTCGTATCCCATAACTTTAGTCACCTAGAATACAGCGTTAAAAGTAATTATTGCACAGTATACAATGTAGTCATGTTCTTAAAAATATTTTTTTGATATAATTGTGACAAATGTTGAAACAAAAACATATATGACATGCTATTTGATTGTCCATGTCTGAGATGCTCATCAAACTTGCACATATATCATTTCTAAACTGTAAACACATATTTCAATAATGTTCACTTACACATCCATGTTTTTCTTAATGAAAAATGGCCTTATGTGATGATAACGATGTTGTATTAAAAGATGGAAAATCATATATTTCAAGTAAGCCTTAGATTTATGGCCACTTGTGTGGTTGGGGGGGGGGGGGGTGAACATATTAGCAAATATGTATATAATCACAAATGAATATGAATACAATCCGAAAAATACACAGTAACTATGTTTGTGGTTATTTTCCAATATGAAACACTATACATGTCATATTAATCATAATGTTACATGTCACAAAATTAGCCATGATGAAATACGTATGTTACCATTTCATAGTCTTATACTTAATAATATGTACTCACCCACCAGCCAACCATGCCCAAAATACCAATTTTCAAAGGCATGGAAAACTTATGAGTTCCTTAGTATCGATGAATCATGGCTGGAACCACAGAATCTGGCTACCACATTCATAATCTTCATAGTGGCATCGCATACCACCTGCACATTCAGGGAATGATATTGTTTTCTATTCCGGTAAGCATGCTCACTCTGACTAGGTGGGATCAAGGCAACATGGGTGCAATCGATTGCACCCATCACACATGGCATCCCGGCTATGGTATAAGAGACATTTCTGACTTCCAGCCACTCTGTCTGCTCTCTAGGAAAATTAATATAATCCCTAGTGCGTCTAGCACATAGAAACTGGCTAAAGGCCCGTGAGAATGATGACTGCGAGACCCCGCCCACTATGCCCACAGTTGTCTGAAAAGACGCAGAAGCAAGAAAATGTAATGAGCACAGCATTTAAACAAGACCAGGGACTGCACGACCTCTGGCTGTTACACTATCCAAATCTTCTCTTATGTCTTCATAAAGAGCCAAGATTCCTGCTGAACTCAATCTATACCGATTTATAATCTCCTCCTCACTCAGCCCATCTAAAAGTGTACTTTCCCGGCACACACGTGGACGGGCTGGCATCACCTCTCTCCTCTCTCCTCTCCTCTCCCCCTCCTATCCCTCTCCTGTCCCTCTCCTCTCCCTCTCACATCCTATCTTCTCCCTCCAGCAAAATAAGTCTCCGCCTTCTCCTGAACAAACGTCTCATTTGCATCTCCATCTCCACGTCACAGTGAGTGTTGATTGTTCCTCCTTTAAATACATATGTGATTAGGTCACGTGACTGAAATAAATGAACATTGTGTAAAAATATATTTGCATTGTACTCTGAGATTCGTGTTTACAAACAATCAGTAAGTTTTAATTAGCAGTTACAAACATCGCTAGATAATCATGTCAAATGTATACAAAATAAACTACACCATTGTTTCCAACAAGTAAACAAGATATTTAAAATGCATCGAAATGTTATGTACACAACTGTGTGCAATAAGATTTGGGAACATGAATGTTGACAAATTAATTGAAGCACATTGACGTATTAAGGTGTTTAGTAAGAATCTCTTTAAAACTTAACAAACATTTTTTGGCTGAAAGAAATATCCGTGAATACAATAAATATGTAGAATGCAAAGTGATTCTTTACAAAGAAGATATATCGTTTGTCATGTCATTGGTGGCTGAAGCTGAGTTTTAACATGTAAGTCTTGCACTGCATTGTGTCCAATGTATTCCTGGAATGTTAATCAGTGATAACACAATTGGTTATACAATTGGTTCCGTGCTCGAGAGAGAGCGGGGCTAAAAAATATGTAAACATTAACAGTATGCACAATGTTTGACTTGAATCATGCTTTAAACATTATAAACATTTTTAAATAAATAGCAACATTTACGACACGAGCATTGTTATTATTACAAATTATTTTAGGTAAAGGAATGATATCACTGTTTATGTTGAGAAACATGATTCATCTTATCTGAAGTGTTCCTTTAAGAGACTATCCCTAGACTCACCATAACATCAACATTGAATTACTCCGTAAATAATCCTAACATTAACAACTCATATTGTAAAACATAATAAACGTACTTGAGGCGCATGCGCGAGAGTGAGATGGATGGCAGCTTAAGCCTTGAGCTCCATCCCTCATCCCCGACAATACACTCATAAAGCAAGCAAAACGAAACGTTATCACCCCAACTACTTTCACAGTAGCATTAAAAATATAGAGATGGCACCGATGCAGGCAAAAAAGAAAAAAGAAGGAGATCTCCGCAAATATCTGGGCCGATCGAGCTCACAGAGCGTGGCAGCAACAATGGCGCCGGATTCAAATGCAGGATCAGAGTCAGAACGAGATGAAGACACAGCGGAGGGACCGGAGCAATTACCTGTCCGCCGCTGTGATTTTGAGAGGTTATATAGAGACATGAAAGCCCTTATACACCTTGAAATGCAGGACTTAAAAAAGGAGGTGCAGGGGCTCGGTGAGCGCACCGGAGCCCTGGAAGAGAAAGTCAGCACCAATGCAAAACTGATAAAAAAAGCTGACAAACGATCCACATATTTGCAGGCACAAATTTCGGAATTGGCTGACAGACAGGAAGACGCGGAGAACAGGGACCGCAGAAATAACATTAGGGTACGGGGGATCCCTGAAACCGTCACCGATGTGGAGGATTTCATCTCACGATGGATGGCGGATCTACTCCCTGACTGCCCACCCAATGAAAGAATAATGGATCGCTGCCATCGTGCCCTAAGGAGTAAACCAGCAGCAACAGAGCAGCCGAGAGATGTAATAGCCCGGCTGCACCATTATCGTACCAGAGATGCCATCCTACAGAAGGCCAGAGTGGCAGAAGCCTGCAGATTCGAAGAGATCACAATGCAACTCTTCCAGGATCTCTCCCCGCTTACCCTGGCCAGGAGAAGGAAACTCCAGCCCATCACCCGCACACTGAGGGACAGAGCCATCAGATATAGGTGGACCTTTCCGTTTGGCCTGCTGGTCATCCGCAACGGAAGGGCCATCTCCATGAAGGAAATAGAGGAGGGAGCTGAGTTCCTACAAAATCTAGGGATCAAGGAGAACTCACCCGCGAGCCCTAGAGGAGAAAAGCCAAGAGAAACGGATTGGCAAGTGGTGGGGGCTGTAGGCGAAAGCCGGGAAGCTCTCACATGAACTTAATTAAAGTCTCGTATCGCTCTTGAAGTTACCTCATGGTTAGAGGCTAGTTAATAAAGTTACATGTTACTCCTGAACTGTCTCCCCCCTTGATTAACCCTGAGTCCGACGAACAAGGAGCTGGCTGCTTACGTTGTTATAGCCGGACTCAGCACTACAGTGTAACGGGACCCCGCAGCCCTCCAAGGCATTCCTGCAAGAAACGCTAACTAAAAAGTGGAAAATCGTACCTGCATACATCATGGCGGCAAGCGGTGGAACGCAAGATGTCCATCATGGTGGAAGGGCTCGATGGAGTACACGAGGCGGCTTCACAGAAGTGCTGCAAGCTTCGGCGGGAGAGCTAGGGGAGTGGCGACCTTCTTCGCGGGCTTCGGGTGAGAAAATGGCGTCCCCCGGAACAGCGTCACCGGAAGTGTGCGGGGCGCCATCTTGGAGGAGGCAAAAGAGAGCTCACCGCTGACGTCACCACGGAGCGCCGAACACTATCTTATCTCGCGAGAAGAGACTCAGACCCACAAGCCGGGTAAGGAAGTGGATAAAGAACTAGGAATGCAGCAGAGAGACGACCCATTACCTGATGGCGGATGAAGAAGGGAAGGAGATGACAACACCCTGCAGCGATCCGGAAGGAAAGCCCACGAACCACCACGCAGCAAGCAAGCAGGGGCCCATCAAGCAAGTAGCGGAGATAATAAACACTGTCCCCAGGCAAATGTAGTGTGTGCCCATTCATTCCCCTAGGGGCTAGGCCCCCACCCAAGGACACGATGCCGGACTGGGGGTGATGGGAGGGTCATAAAGCCACACAATAAAAGTGGCAGTCCCCCTAAAAAAATATATATTTAGAGGGGAAAAGAAAAAAGGGGAAGGAAGGGGTAAGGATAAAGCTGGGAGGAAAAGACCCACTTATAATTTCTCCTCAAAGTCAGGAAGCAAAAAAATAATAATAATAATAATAAAAAAATTAAAAAAAATGGGAGAATAAACAAATACATAAAGAAAAGACACTGGACCGATAGGGGGGGGGGGGGGAGTAAAAGTTGCAGTTAAACTGCCAAAGATGGGTTCTGTTTTCCTGTTCGTTCAATTATCTATCTTATCTATAATAAAAATAATTCACCTAATGTTGTCGGGGGGAGGGTGGAGTGCCCTCCAGTCTCAACTTGGGCATGAGCCTCCACATAGGTGCGGGGGGTAACCCCGTCCGAAGGCCATGAAAGTCCTCACTGAACCAGCAACGAGGAGCGGTAGAGGGGGATGGAGGTCCATCCCGGACTACGCTCGTGCTGTACGTTTAGGAGAGGCAGAGAAGGCACTTGGGGGGGACTGGTCTCGCCCTATTGCCGGATGTGCTAATTTTGTGTTTTCATGTCTCGTTACATGTGTTCATCTGTTCCCCCAGTGTACTTTCCCTTGTTCTTCCCGGCTGCAGTCTGAAACCTCGGAAAGAAATAGAAGATTCTCAACGCTGACACCATGGGCTCGGACGGTTGATTACAAATGAGTAAAGGTTGGAAATACACTCATGAGTAAAGGGATCACTATTATTTCACACAATGTGAAAGGCCTTAACAGTCCAGGGAAACGCAGGCTAGCCATGGCGGATTATAAGAAAACAGACCCTGACATAATCCTATTACAAGAAACACATTTTTCTAAATCCAGTCCCCGAAATATATTGACTATAGGTTTAGGAATTGGTTCTCAGCTTCATCCAACAAAAAAAAAGAGGAGTAGCCATTCTACTACATAACCGTTTGCCCTTTGCGATTAAGACCATTAAAAAGACAACAACGGCCGATTTCTGATTATAAGACGGCGAAATAAGAGGTCAGCCGATCACATTGGCAAACGTTATGCTCCAAGTGAAGGCACAGAGGCTTTCCTGGAAAGGTTCTTCTCCGTCCTCCAGAGGATAGCACAGGGATGCGTAATACTAGGATAGATGCACCCCGAGCGGTAAAGCTAACTCTAATGTCAGACAAACCTGGAACAGAGAGCTGAGAACTAATAATCTTTTAGATATATGGCGGGAACAGCACCGCCATGACAAAGGATTTACATTTTACTCCCACCCGCATGACAGATATAGCAGGATAGACTACCTCTTTGTATCCAGTAGAATGGTTTCACAGATCTCCCACTCGGGCATCCACGATATTTCGTGGTCAGATCATGCGCCGATAGAGCTGCGGTGCTCCGATTTTATTCTAGACAGACCAGGAGCGAACTGGAAACTTAACGAAGTTTTTACTAAAAATCCCCGAAATTGCACAAAATGTGGGGATAGAATCAGGGAATATTTTCAGGAGAATATGGGAAGTGTGACTTCGCAGGCTACCCTATGGGAAGCCCATAAGGCGACTCTGAGAGGAGAGCTCATAAGGATTGCAAGCAGGCGAAAGAGGGAGAAGGACAAAAAAATCAATCAGTTACAGAAGGAATTGGCTGTCCTCTCAGCTCGACATAAAAATAACAAAGATGCAATGACCCTTAAGGAGTTGCTAGACACCAAAACCAAACTTAATATCTTGCTGACCTCCTGTGCTGAGAAGGAGCTGACATGGTCTAAGCGGAAATTTTTTGAAAAGCAAACAGGCCAGATACCCTACTTGCCAACAAACTACGAGACAAAAACCACGTCTCCCAAATTCAGACAATTCGAACAGAGCAGGGGGATCTAACCTCTGACCCCAAAAAAATAGTCAATGAATTTAAAACATACTATGAAAACCCTCTACGATGGGGCGAAGGTGGCACACACGCCAACCACAAAAGCACGACTAAAGACGTTCTTAACAGAGGCTCAGTTGCCTAAAGTGACCAGAGAGGGAGAGGGACGCACTACAGGCAGACTTTACTATCGAGGAACTTCTAGAGTAATGAAGTCATTAAAAGCAGCCAAGGCCCCAGGCCCAGATGGCTTTTCCAATCTCTATTATAAGAAATTTCGCAAAATATTAGCTCCTCATCTACTAAAACTGTGCAATTCCTTCCTGGATGGTGCCCCCATCCCGGGCTCGATGCTCCAGGCGTCTATCTCAGTAATCCACAAGCAAGGAAAGGACCCAGCGGACTGTAAAAGCTATAGGCCCATCTCTTTAATAAACTCAGATACAAAAATCTTTTCCAAACTTTTAGCTAACCGCCTTAACCAGGTGTTGTCCAAGTTGGTCCATCCTGATCAAGTGGTGTTCATATGTGGTCAACAAGCAGCAGATAACACCAGACGGATTATAGACTTGATTGATTTGGAGCAAAAAAAACATATCCCGTCTATGGTGCTTAGTTTAGATGCAGAAAAAGCGTTCGACAGAATTGATTGGCCCTACTTGAGGGAGACGCTGGGTGGGAGAATGATAGAGGCAATTCTCGCTCTGTATCGGGGACCGACGGCGAAGGTCAGGCACCAGGGCTTCCCCTTGGATGAATTCCTGATTAAGAGCGGCACCAGGCAAGGCTGTCCTCTATCACCCCTTCTCTTTGCGCTATGCATCGAACCTCTAGCGGCGCACATCCGCCTCAGCCCGAATTTAGCAGCAATACAAATTAATGACCAGCCACATAAGGTGGCCCTGTACGCTGA
Organism: Ascaphus truei; assembly: GCF_040206685.1. Lineage (NCBI taxonomy): Eukaryota > Metazoa > Chordata > Amphibia > Anura > Ascaphidae > Ascaphus > Ascaphus truei. The sequence goes on along the minus strand of NC_134484.1, from coordinate 93,215,118 downwards.
TGACGTGATACTCACGTTATCACAGCCCCTCACCTCTCTGCCGAACGTCTTTCAATTGCTAGGGGAATTTAATGCGATATCTGGGTTCAAAATTAACCAGGCAAAATCAGAAGCCCTAAATATCAACTTACCTAAGGCCACCGAGAAACTGATCATGGTGAACTTTGATTTCAAATGGCAAACCTCCTCCATAAAATATTTAGGGATAAATATCACGAAGCAATCAGGCACCCTTTATAAGGCTAATTACCCCAGACTAATACGGACACCGAAGGAAGATCTCCGGAAATGGGCAGGGTACAACATATCCTGGATTGGCAAGATTCAGTCTCTAAAAATGAATCTCCTTCCCAGACTTCTGTACCTATTTCAGACTCTTTCGGTCCCTATAATCAGGGAAGAGATCCTTCGGTTACAATCCGCAATGGTGAAGTTTGTCTGGGGTAATAAAACCCCCCGCATCAAAACTAGCACACTGATTCGGCCCACAACAAGAGGAGGATTAGCGGTACCTTGCCTGTTATCATACTTCAGAGCAGCCCAATTGACCCAAATTATCCAGTGGCACACCCACCCTAGTAGGAGGCGATGGGTGGAACTTGAGGCGGCCTGCTGTGCCCCGGGGCATTGCAGGACCTGATCTGGCTCCCAAATAAGGTTCGCAAGGACTTCAGACACCCGCTCCCCGCGATTGTCAGCTCTTTGGCAGTATGGGACAAAAGCAAATATAAGCACGTATTAATGAGACAACACTCCTTGATGACCCCAATTTTGGGAAACCCTGATTTCGCTCCGGGCCTACAGAAGAAAGATTTCACTATATGGACACAGAAGGGCTACACTCGCCTTTTACACCTGGAGGGTAGAATATCTATCAAACCTTTCGAGCAAATTAAGTCTGAGAAATCAGTTCCAAATTCAGAATTTTTTAGATACCTCCAGCTAACAGCTTTCTATGATAAATTTCCCATCCGAGCTCAACGCACTAATTTTGAACAGCTCTGTTCTACTGGAACAGGAACCAAGGGACTTATCTCTACGATGTACAAAGCGGTGGTCTGTCCGACTCCTGACGCCGACGTGACACTAAAGTATAAGAACAGATGGGAAAGAGATCTGGGGGACACATTAGGGGACGAGGACTGGGACTATATTGTCTTGGCGGCAGCTAAGAGCTCAATCTGCACGACATTGAAGGAGAACGCGTATAAGGTCCTGATGAGGTGGTATTTGACCCCATTACGATTATCAAAGTTTGTCAGGGGCTACCCTCCATTGTGCCCCAAACAATGTGGGGAGCAGGCAGACTTGCTGCACATGCTGTGGGGCTGCACCAAGATACTCCCAATCTGGGAAGATATCAGAAATTGGCTCCAGAGAATTCTCGATTGCGCGATCCCTTTAGACCCCTGGTTGTTTCTGCTGGCCAGACGCACCCCGGGGTTAAACAGGTCGGAGCACAAATTAATTGCACATTTTGCAACTGCCCTGAGGTGCGAAATCGCAGCATTGTGGAAGCAGCCCGAATTACCAAATATCCCAAAACTCAGAAATAGAATTTGGCATGTTTGTCGGATGGAACAGTTAACGAGTCTGGTTAACGACTCCGGCACAAACTTTCTAAAAGTCTGGGCTCCATGGTTAGCCCTGAACGATATCCCAGGGATCAATGCCTCCAATATACTGCTTTAATATCTCTAGACGCGTATTCCTTGGATGAGTGTGGCTGACGGGGAGACATAGAATAAAGACAGCAGAGAGGGACAACCAAATTAGGCAGTAGAGTGAGTAAGCAGGGTCAAGTGTACACTCCCGCGGACGTATGCAAACATTAAGATAGAAGCTAGCCCGAAACCTGGCGGATCTGAAGTCTCCGAGACGAGCCAAGATGATTCGGAGCCTTTCTGCGGCAGCCTCCCCCCTCCCCCCCTCCCCTCTCCCCCCTCCTCCCGCCCTCCTCCCCCCCTCCCTACCTCTTCCCTGGTGTATTCTGGTTGTAAGTCTGGTTGGTCTGTGTGTATCCCCGGTATGTCTTTTGTGAGTCCAAATACAAAATGAGTTGACATGTGTACTGTTATATACGACAATGGGTTGGTAGATTATGTGATGATTGTACCATAAACTCAATAAAAACTTTTTTGGTTGAAAAAAACCCCATAATAAACGTACTTATGTCAATAAGATAAACTCTTGAATATAACAAATAATATCTTTGGTAAGACCACAGAAGCAATAATCCAAAGTTATATGGCTTAGCTCCATTGACAGCATGCTTCAAACATATATTTCAACAATGGTTTTTTTTTCTAAGTGCCGTTCTGCCGCTCAACCGCCGGCTCTCCCCAGCAACTTGCCAACTTTTTCGCTAGTTGCAGCGCAAAGTGCCTTTTCGCCGCGCCTCTGGCGGGAAAACAAACGCCTAAAACCTTGGCGCTTTATTCGCTTTTCGCCAAGTTTTCGGGGCTTACTGAATCGTGGTATGCATTTTTGGCGCAAAACGGGCGAAAAGTGACTTTGCGCCGCTTACTGCATGAGGCTCCTAGGTATCTAATCATCAAAGGAGGCATCGCCGCCGGAGACACAGGGAGCCTTGGAGGTGCACATAACCCCTGCAGACTCAACAGCAGCACCAGAGGAGATAGGGGCACGTCACTCTCACCATGTCACTCTCATCACCTGCCCATGCTACTATCCCCCCATGTCACTATTTCACCACCCAACTGTATTAGGCGTAGGTTGTCGGGTGCAGGATGTTGTTTCAGATGATATGTGTGTAGCAGGCTTCCCCCTAGCCCCCCTTACCACCGCAGGAGAACAGGGACCCCCGTGGTATGTTGGGGAGTTGCGGGGGTTGCCGGCGACATTAGTTACAGGGCGTCGCCATCTTGTAGGAGCTCGCGGTTGCGGAGTGTAGTTGCACACACGCTGTACAGTGCCAGGAGTGCCGGCAGCAAGGTTAAGGTTGGCGTGAGGTCGCACATGCGTAGAGCCACCGCGGTAGCCATTACAGGATCGCGTGTGCGCAGTAAAGATAGCGCACGCGGTTCCAATGCTACAGAGGTCCTGAGTGGACTACAATTCCCAGCAGCCTCTGGGGATTGCCCTTTCACCCACATCATGTGCAGCCAGCCAGCAAATAAGGTTTTGTAGCTTCTCCTGTGGAGGAAGGTTAGAATGTTGCGGGGACCACGTTTGTCAGTTGGAGCTGGGAGCAGGAAGGGGGAGGAAGTGTGTAAGGAGCAAGGCTCTTACACTAGGCCAGGTTACCCCAGGTCCCAGGTAGGTCCCACTCCCCACTAGGTTAGTGGGTAAGTTCTTAGGGAAGGTCCCTTAGATAGGGACCCTGCCCTTAGGTGTGTATAATCTTGTCAGTGACATAGCTGTCGTGCTGTGTGCTCTGACTAGAAGACACAGTGTGGCCTGAAGTGCAGCCACAGCAGTTAGCTTTGGCTGTATCAGTGAGAGGCCCCTCATAGGAAGAAGGAGTGTTGCTTTCTAGTTGTTCAGTGTGTGTTATAACACCAGTGCCAGTTGCACATGGTGAGCTGCCAGAGTCTGGGATCAGACAGAAGTTACAGGTAGAGTTATTCTGCATGCAGGCACTAGGGTAGAGGTATACCCCAGGGCCCAGTTTGTCCCCTATGACACCAGAGGAAGCTGTATGGCCAACTGTAAGGGTTGGCCTTAGGACAGGGACTCCTTCGCCATATTTAGAGAGCAAGAGGGTTGCTGTCTGACAGCATCTGACTGTCTGACAGCGTGTTCAGAGACTGTGTTAAAGGAGCACTCCGGCTGGAGATTCCTTTCCTGTGGATGCAGCGTGTGCATCCATTCCTGCAGAGAGCAGCGTAGCACGCCGTGGGATCACTGTGCGGTGTTACTGAGTTACAGGGATTTTCCTGACCAGGACTGGTCAGGGAGGTAGTATATATTAAGTGCACCACCGGGCCCCAACACAGAGAAGCACTATCCCTCACACTCACACTGGTCTTTATTGTTGTGGACACTCAAGAGACTGAGGGGAATGTGATGATGGACATGTGGGTGAGGTGATGGTATGCATTCAGAGTGATGCACTGTTATTGATATATTGTTTTGATGTTATGCAAAGAGGTGTTATTGGAGTTACAGTTCATGCTCAGTAAATACTGTTTATTCACACGGTGTGTATTTACTGTATGTGGGTTCTGGTGAGGGCACACTCCCACCCCGTTGGGATCCCTCATCAGTGGAGGCGCTGCACCGAGTGTAAGTATATACCGCAGGTTCCCCGTGGCAAAAGCTCAGCTCTCCTGGTTGCCAAAGAGGTACCGCACCACACTGAGAAGTAGTCAGATACACCTACCCACCCCAATCTCACTTAGGGGGTGGGGAAAGAGGGCTACATTTGGAGGCGCTGCTGAGATCAGACCTGGGGTGCCCTATTTTATTTTTGTATCAAATTGTTCATTTAATTGTCCACCATGTGGGTGCTCTCAAGGCAGGAAGTCCACACCTGGGCCTTGAAGCTTAGCACGACTCCTAACCAACTGGTTGCCGTGGGGGCAGTCCCTGCTGGTGTGTCTTTGCTAGACGTCCAGGCGCATGTTCGGAAACTCCCTGGGCTAGCTCGTACCTGGGTCAGAGGGCGAAGGTATGATATCCCCTTGCAATGGAGTACTATACTGATGTATGTAGGCCATGCCATAAGCGAGGAAGATGGTCCCCAATTCTTGAATCTGCCCGAGGGTCCGACCGATGGGTGCCCCTTTATTTACCCTGATTTGGCAGTTCCTGCATGCACAGAGAGCCCTAGTGTAGTTAACAGGACTGTGATCAAAATGGAGGCTCCTGCAGCAAGGGATGCTAACAGTGAGTCCCACCTAAAATGGCGGCTCCCGCCAAATCAAAATGGCACATGTGCGGCTGACTGCCAGGCTGCACCAAAATGTTTTGCAGAAATCTGTCCGGGACTGGCGGGAAAACCCGAGCCCCGCCCCCTCCATGTGAGTGAGCACAGTGAACAGCAATCTGCAATTTCTGTTCCCAATAAGGAAAGTACGGGATGCAGAGAAACACACCCTCAGCTGTATGGAGTATGGCGAAGAAAAGGAGGGAGCTTGTCTTTTCTTTTGTGCCCATGTTTGCAAAAGGACTTAAATTTGTCTTGTGGTATGGACTTTAACCCCTGTTGGCCCCCAATAGACAAGCAGGTGGTAAGGGTGGGCAAAGAGGTGTGCATACAATGTGTTTGTACTCAGTGTGACTTCCCAGGTGGAAAATTGACTTGGGGACCCAAGAGTGCTTGCTGTGGAGCACAGTTCCTGCAGCCCATGCTGATGCAGCCTACGGAACCCACAGAGGAAGATGCGATGAACCCCTCTACTGAGCCGGTCAATGCTGCTAAAATACCTACCTCAAGAGCGGAGGTTGTGGAGGGCCCGTGCGCCCTAACAGTGGTTCCAGACTCAACTCCAGAATCGGTTCCAGATTCGGTTCCAATGACGGAACCACAGATGTTTGAACCAACAAAGGGTAAGACGTCTCTACCCCCATTCTCTTCTACTGACAATGGTAGCCAATCATCCGTGGTGATGCGCCTGCCGGCGGACCACCCAGGTGCAGCTGAGGACCAAGAGTCAACCGCCTCATATACTGCGGACCCCGCTGTGGGCCCGTGGGCCCTGCCACGGCCTGTCCGGCCTACAACGATGGTACCATCGGTCCCAGGCTTGGGATCAGTACCTGTCAACAACGACAGGGGTAAGTTGACTGCCCTAGGGGTGTTGGGTGTGAGCTCCTCGGTGATCGCGGAGCATGCTGGCTTCAAAGGTAGGGTCACCCGGGCGATGGGCTCGTCATCGCGTCCTGGTGGAGGTGGCCCTCCTAGAAGATCTCTGCAGACCAGAGAGCAGATTTGACCCCATCAAGGAAACAAGGGCAGTGGCCATGCGTGGTGCTTACTCCTACAAGAGGAACATTCAATCTTTTCCGTCTCAAGACATGGACCTGTACGTAGAACTGGTGAGGTCCCCAGAAGACGTCACCGCTAAAGAGATTGCTGGAGCGAACAAAGTCTATGCTGTGACCGCTCTGGTAATTATTGCCTCTTTTATGCGCACGATGGATCGCTTCATTCACCATGTGGTGGACCGAGGAAAAGAGCAAGACCTCCTGGCCTACCTCATCCATGCCGTGGATGGCCGGGTAAAGGTCTGGCCAAGAGACACTGTGCTATTCCTTCCACCAGGGGGAGGAAGTAGTATGGAACCAGTGACTGTTGCACCTGACCATGAGTTTGCGGAGGCTCACGGAAGTCAAAGTGAGGTACCCCCACATTATCAGTTAGGGGCACCCCACAAATGGTCTCAGCAAGCAGCTAACACTCAGCTGGCCTCGGTTATCTTATGTGAACTGAACTGTACCCTATTGTTTAGAGTCAAGTGTGATAAGTTGTACATATCATGCCCTGCATTTTTATTGTATAAACTTATGCTGAGTGACGTCGTTCCCCAAGCGGGGACGTTGGATTTTTCACCAGGGGGAGAGTGTAGCTGTCTTCCCCCTAGCCCCCCTTACCACCGCAGAAGAACGGGGACCCCCGTGGTATGTCGGGGAGCTGCGGGGGTTGCCGGCGACATTAGTTACAGGGCGTCGCCATCTTGTAGGAGCTCGCGGTTGCGCAGTGTAGTTGCACACGCGCTGTACAGTGCCAGGAGTGCCGGCGGCAAGGTTAAGGTTGGCGTGAGGTCGCACATGCGTAGAGCCACCGCGGTAGCCATTACAGGATCGCGCGTGCGCAGTAAAGATAGCGCACGCGGTTCCAATGCTACAGAGGTCCTGAGTGGACTACAATTCCCAGCAGCCTCTGGGGATTGCCCTTTCACCCACATCACGTGCAGCCAGCCAGCAAATAATGTTTTGCAGCTTCTCCTGTGGAGGAAGGCTACAATGTTGCGGGGACCACGTTTGTCAATTGGAGCTGGGAGCAGGAAGGGGGAGGAAGTGTGTAAGGAGCAAGGCTCTTACACTAGGCCAGGTTACCCCCAGGTCCCAGGTAGGTCCCACGCCCTACTAGGTTAGTGTGTAAGTTCTTAGGGAAGGCCCCTTAGATAGGGACCCTGCCCTTAGGTGTGTGTAATCTTGTCAGTGACATAGCTGTCGTGCTGTGTGCTCTGACTAGAAGACACAGTGTGGCCTTAAGTGCAGCCACAGCAGTTAGCTTTGGCTGTATCAGTGAGAGGCCCCTCATAGGAAGAAGGAGAGTTGCTTTCTAGATGTTCAGTGTGTGTTATATCACCAGTGCCAGTTGCATATGGTGAGCTGCCAGAGTCTGGGATCAGACAGAAGTTACAGGGAGAGTTATTCTGCATGCAGGGACTAGGGTAGAGGTATACCCCAGGGCCCAGTTAGTCCCCTATGACACCAGAGGAAGCTGTATGGTATAGGGTTGGCCTTAGGACAGGGACTCCTTCACCATATTTAGAGAGCAAGAGGGTTGCTGTCTGACAGCATCTAACTGTCTGACAGCATGTTCAGAGACTGTGTTAAAGGAGCACTCCGGCTGGAGATTCCTTTCCTGTGGATGCAGCGTGTGCATCCATTCCTGCAGAGAGCAGCGCAGAACGCCGTGGGATCACTGTGCGGTGTTGCTGAGTTCCAGGGATTTTCCTGACCAAGACTGGTCAGGGAGGTAGTATATATTAAGTGCACCAACGGGCCCCAACACAGGGAAGCGCTATCCCTCACACTCACACTGGTCTTTATTGTTGTGGACACTCAAGAGACTGAGGGGAATGTGATGATGGACATATGGGTGAGGGGATGGTATGCATTCAGAGTGATGCACTGTTATTGATATATTGTTTTGATGTTATTCAAAGAGGTGTTATTGGAGTTACAGTTCATGCTCAGTAAATACTGTTTATTCACACGGTGTGTATTTACTGTATGTGGGTTCTGGTGAGGGCACACTCCCACCCCGTTGGGATCTCTCATCAGTGGAGGCGCTGCACCGAGTGTAAGTACATACCCCAGGCTCCCCGTGACGGAAGCTCAGCTCTCCTGGTTGCCAAACAGGTACCGCACCACACTGAGAAGTAGTCAGATACACCTACCCACCCCAATCTCACTTAGGGGGGGGGGGGGAAGAGGGCTACATGTGGAAATGAGAAAGAAAATATAGTGTAAAAATGGCAAAACTCTTTGATCAACCTGTGTAATCAAAACTCACACTTTGGATATCTTGACCACAAACATACACCGCAAACAATACAGAATGTTGTGGTCACTCAGCCATGTCCTTGATCCAGATCTTAACCTCAGGAAAGGAGAACAAAGAACAATACGCACATCGCACAGTCTGTCTGTACATGAGTGGAAATAAGGGTTAATGAAGATGGATACTCACATCTAGAGTGTTTTGGTTGAAAGCATGTAGATGTTAAAGATGATTTCTCTCTCGCTCTCTCTCTTCTGGTTGTTGTTCCATGGGTATTATCTCCCTGAATGGAGTGCCCTCTGGGTTATCAGTAGGACTACACATTTTAACGTGTCTTGATTGAAAGCATATGGGTATTACCAGTGGTTGACAAATCACCAAAAAATCTACTCGCCACACAAAAAAATCTACTCGCCACCTAGTACCAAACGTGTGCTGCTTGGGCCAATATTTACTCGCCCGGGGGTTAAATCCACTCGCCCAGGACGAGCAAATGTATAGGTTTGTCGAACACTGGGTATTACTGATAATCCCTTGGCAGGTTAATACTCCATGAGTATTTTCTCCCTGGATGGAGTGCCCCAAGGGTTAGCAGTGAAGTCAAGGCAAATATAAGTAAAAATGGATCCTTTAATATGAATAGAAAAAAAAACCCCTAAAAAACTGGTAAATAAACTGATAGTCCTAATAAAGGGATGAAGCAGTTCCTAAGTAGTGCTGGTTAGCCACTAAGGTAATTAAGCAGTTTTTATTTTATTTTAATAACACAGTATTGAAGCAGGGGATCTCCGGAGCTGAACCGCATTCATTTCAAACTCGGGGACACCCTGCCTCCCGAGTTACTGGCACCGGTATGGGGTGTCGGTATCCACTGCATTGTTTAAGTGTCCCGCTTCACATTACTGGGAGATGTAAACATTGTGGAGAGATATCGAAACCCCATACCAGGGTCTGTAACTCAGGAAGCAGGGGGTTCCAGAGGCTGAAATAAATGCGGTTCAGCTCCTGAGACTCCCTGCTTTACTACTGTAGCACTGTTCCCCCGCCATGACCTACCTCATGGTCTGACATTTGTGTTATCAGGGTATTCAAAAAGAGTTATATCAAGTCAGATACCGTTATGTAGGAAAAAGCCATACCGCTCGAGATAGCAGTGTCTTTAGCTGTTTCTGTTAGTGGCGCTGTTGGATGAGGAGGATGAATCATCCCGGCATAGGTAAGAAAGGTCAGAAACACATTGTTTGTATTTTATTTAATTGTGTGTGTTTTTTTAGGATTCCCATTGATTCCCATGTGTTTATCTATGCCCCTTTCAGTGTATTGATAAGCACATTGACAATCAATGCATTTTTTGGCAAATATTTGTTTGTATTTAAATGTAATGTATTTTATTTGGTAGCTGTTTATTTGCGCCAACGAGGCGTGAAACGCGTAAGAGCTCCCTCCATTTTCCTGACTGCACCATGATGTCCGAATAAAGAATATCTTTTAACCACAAGCTGCTTTCCTGATCATTTATGGCTGTGCTCTGACACACTGCCTCCAGCAGAATACCCACCTATCTACCACTTTTCCGGATGCACGCCACCAACAAGAAGAAACCAGGCTTTTTTCATGTGAGTTTATCCTTTATTCTATTTTGGAGGTATACACTAGGGTGGTTCAAGCGTGTGTGACATTGTCCTCATTAGGAGTGATGTGATGGAGCTTAACACTCTTCATTCACAACACCTCTAGGACTTCAATATACATGTCCTTTACACAGCGCTCACCTATATACCCAATACTCACCTGTACATTATTAGCCTGCATCAAGACATCTTCTATCAAGAATATTTGTATAGACATTGTTATCTTCATTATCCATAGTCATTTAGAGCACTATTGATGAACTCTGTTCATTTACATAAATACGCTTATACATATATTAAAGACGTGCACAAGTTTGAAAATTAAAAATATATATTTTATCAATAATATTTTTCAATTGTAAAACCAAAGAAAATTGAGTTTTGACAAGACCAAAACACTTTATTTTAGAACCAAACCACTTTTAAAACTAAAACACATTTCAGAGCATCAGTGAAAGTGTCCATCCTTAAAGGTTGTATTAACTTTATATAAAGCTAATAAAAAATGTAAAACATTGAGAATTCATTATATAAAAATGACTTTTAGAGAATAATATAATGTGGGACTTTAAACACATACGGGAATACGAGGTATGGATAGATATTGATTCCCATCCCTATGATCCTTTCTCATTAATCAAAAAGACAGAACCAATAGTTCTATTTTGTACAATTCAATGTTATGTGGAAATCTTCATTTTAGAATTTCTTAAAGTTCAAATTGTTCATTTGGATTGGAGACATGGATCCACTGTTCTTGTACTATACTACCTTGAAGAGTGCTAAAGTATGTGCAGTGGAAATATTATATAAATATAAGACATACATAAAACTGAAACAGTTTGCGTAACAGAGCATAGTACAGTATATACTGTAGCATGGTTTTACTGCATCAACATTATAATTAATGGGTATTTCAGGATGGTGCATGTTATTGCTGGCTGGGCTGTATTTGCAATTATAACAAGCTATCCAGTTGAAGAAGAACATTAATATAGTATACAGCTGTTTGTGGCTTGCCATTTTGAAGAACGTGGATCCAGATTACAAATGTTGGATTTGGTAAATGTTGTTGACCATTAAAATAAACATTGCGTCATTTATATAGTAGAATACACTGTAGCAGAATTTTTTAAAGGGTACAGTCAGACATTATATTCTATTTACTAAATTTTAATAGAAAATAAGCAGTAATACAAATAATTGTAATTTTATGATTATATGAAAGACATGTATTTAGACTTTAATAATATTGTCCTTGGTAATTGTTTCATAGATTACTTTAAATGCAGTTTATTGCATGTTATACCAGGCCCTACCCCAACACAACATCCCCTCCATTCCTTCCCTTCCCTCCCTCCCCCTTCCCCTACCTCCTTTCTGTTTCCTGCTGTTTCACTGCTGTATAACTCATGTGACCCTTACAGGAAGTGGTTTTCCACATTGCAAAGTCATTGTTCTTTACTCATGAGTGGGACATGAGGTGTGCTCAAGGAGTAGACCATCGATTATGTCTAAATGATACCCGCCCATTCAGACAGAGATTGATAAGACTATCCCCTGCTGATATTGAAGATGTGTAACGGAAGTACTCGCCACAAACCAGGTCTGGCCTGCAGGGCTGAGGTGGGGATACTGAAACTCCGACTGGAGCCGCAAAGCCGGTCCAGATTGCGGATTCCATAGTCATGGGTAGCCAGGTCAGGGTTGGAGAGAGCAGCGTAGTCGATATCCAGGCTTGGGTCAAGGGAGAGGCACAGGAGGGATGGTCAGGGTCACAGGTTGGGGTCGGTACCAGGACAGTAATCAGGAAACAGGGAAGGCAGAGTAGGCCTCAGAAAAAGAAAAATCGTCAGCACAGGGAAGACCTCAGGAACCGAGAGGGCTTCAGTGCAGGGGCTTCAGCACAGGGAGGGCCTCAGGAACCGAGAAGACTTCAGCACAGGGAAGGCCTCAGGAACCGAGAAGGCTTCAGCACAGGGAAGGCTTCAGGAACAGAATAGCCACAGGCCAGGCAAACCATAGGTGGTTGTGACAAGCATAGGTTACAATGACAAAATGCGATATAAACACAACTTCAGCGCTCAAAAGACCTTATCACAGTATTGCATATAATTTCCGTTATACGCTTAGATGTATTGTCCAGTATCCTGCAGCCTAGGAGATCTGAAGGTTCATTCAAATAAACTTCCTTGATAGAATTTTGAAGATGAAAAGTCCTCCTAGGTGCTTGGATCCTGGATATTGGTGCAGTTGTTTTCCAATGTATATAAAGAAAAGACAATACAAAATTGCTTCAATAAAGTGTTTAAAAAACAGACTATGTCCTTCAATCACCTGGATGTGCACCCCTTATGCCCCTATATTTTGCAATTACGTGAATAATTCAGCAATATAGCAAAATGTATGTACAATCCCTTGCTTCCATATATTAATGTTCTTTATTACACCTGATCTTGGTAAAAGTGTTACTCCCCGTGTGACTCAAAGAAGTACCACCTTTAATCCGGATTTATCTGTAGTGTTCAAAAAAATCACATATACTCTAATGTGGAGAGTAGTAGATCCATACACACATACATGCAAGTATAGAGAATATATCCTATTAACTTAGCTTATATGCTTCTTTAACATAAGCTTGAGTGTAGGACGATTATTATTGCCACATATATCACATGAAAAAGAAATTGAAAATATCCATAGAACAATAACGTTTAAAAAAATCTTTACTTAAAAAAAACACATAAAACAGACAATTGGAAATTCACTCACGGATTCCCACATTAAAATATGCGGTGTGAACGTTTAGGCCATCACCAGCCCCTTTTCCCCGGTCGTAAGGAAGGCAGGATCTGTTGATTAGAGTCCCCACTTCGTCAGTACTGCTTGGAGATAATCCCAGGCGTCCCTCATGTGTTGGTACTCCTAACCACTTCCGCGTTCGTCTGCGTGTGGTTACGTTCCCTGGCGCCATCATCGGCGAACCGTGGGAGTTCTCGTGCACGCCAGCCGGTCGGTTTTACTGCATGTTGCGTACGGCATCCGTGAGTTGTTCAGCCACTACGTACACATTGTAAGTGTGGGTAGTTTGCTGTTTTATTTAAATTAAAGGTGTAGTTTCATATTACACTAGGCTGTGTCCTTTTCCCTTTATCACTGGGTGTCACTGTCATTGGTGTAACCTGTGAGTTTTGAGGATCATCTGAAGGGAAATAATCCGGTCAGACCACGTGGGATCCGTGGAAGATCGAGGTGAAGACGCGGCACAAGAACAGATTCTCTCCCCTGTCCGAGCAAGATTCATTTCTTGTGAGTAGGGTTTATTATGTTCTAGGTATATGTCCCTGTTTTAGGTACTGCGCAATTGGTGTGTCCTCTATTTATTTCCCAGGACAACCCTTGGAGATACCCCACAGGGACACATTCATCTGTCCAAGACATCTTTTGGACATTCCAACATTCCACTCCAGATTTTGCCTTATACCCAAGGACTATCATTTGATCTTGGACATTTTATCATTTACTTATTATTATTTAAACATATTTTGTGTTTGCTACGTTCCCTCAGGGTTCTGCCCGGATCAGCATCACTCCTCCACAGTGTAGTTGCAACGGGCTTCCCTTTGACCTCCTCTCTCCTTGCCGGCTCCAAGGTTTATGCGATCACCCTGCTTGGTTCACTTCCGCATATGCGCACCAGACCCTATGCATTTCCTGGACCATTGTCCGCTTCGTAAGTGATATTCCGATGTAGTGGGAACCCCCTCCTTTTAAAGTACTTCTAGATGACGTCTATTAATTATCCATTACAGGCTAATGTTGCAAACAAGAACTATAACACAGATATCTGTATTCTAGGGACTACTCATCATACTTCAATGGACTAAACCCTAATCGTCCTACACTCAAGCCTATGTTGAAGAAGCATATAAGCTAAGTTAATAGGATATATTCTCTATACTTACATATATGTGTGTATTGATCTACTACTCTCCACATTAGAGTATATGTGATTTTCTGAACACTACAGATAAATCTGGATTAAGGGTGGTACTTCTTTGAGTCACATATGGAGGAACAATTTTATCAAAATCAGGTGTAATAAAGAACATCAGTATATGGAAGTAAGGGATTGTATATACATTTTCCTATATTGCAGAATTTTTCACGTTAGTCACCGTCGGCCACAATTGGGTCCCCACGGTAGACCTGCAGATGTCTGGGGGCCCCGGGTCAGACCCACGGGTGTCTGAGGGGCCTCGGGTGGTTCCCACTGGGGTCTGGGGACCCATGGTGGTCCCTATGGGTCTGCGGTGCCCCCACAGACGTGTGGCCACCGGTTCTTCACCGCAGGTGTCCCCGTGGACCCGCCAGCCTGTTACCCGTGAGAAGCCCGAGGAGACCTCAGGTGGTCTCCAGAAGTCTCTCGCAAACCAAAAGGAACAAACCCTGTACAGTATGTAAAAAAAATAAACCGGACCTATACATTAAATACGTACATCCAACCCCCCCCCCCCCCAACACATACAGTACAATAATGTGCAAAATAACTATTATCCAGATATGGATAATAGATTATTTGCCCATTATAAAACATGCATAAATCAAAACATGAATTTTTATTCTTAAAATCACCACATTGCATGTTAAAATAAATCCAGCAGCAATTGTAAATATAAACTAACAAACCAGCAATACAATACAATACAATACAAATCAATTATACAATTCCCTATTCAATTCCTAAAGCCAAACCATTGCCAAAAGAATTCTAATTGAAAGTAACCACCATCATTCTAATCTAACTACCAGAAATAAGCCATTAAAAATAACCTGTAACTAAATACAAATTACATTATTCACACCAATGACAAAATAAAGCTGATAAATACATTAGCCATACATGAAAAGAACATAAACATTAACAAAACAATTAATTATTATCCCTGTATGTCTATCCATAATGATAGATATACCTAACATACAGGGGCAATAATAGAGCATAAAAAACAATGCATTTACATACAAAAATCACATAGAATACACCCATTCAGTGTCTGTGAATGTATGTATATACATAGATACATTTACGGGCATTAAATGGGACTGAAAAAATAAAAGACACGAATCAAAAATAAAAAAAAACTGTAAAAGTAAAAATATTACACTTTTCTTTTGTTTACTTACCATTAGATGCCCACTCACCGAAATCCAGGCGACCCGGAAGCACTGGAACCAATCCACATTATGTGTTTCATAATGGGCAAATAATCTATTATCCATATCTGGATAATAGTTATTTTGCACATTATTGTACTGTATGTGTTGGGGGGGGATGTATGTATTTAATGAATAGGTCCGGTTTATTTTTTTTACATACAGGGTTGTTTCCTTTTGTTCTGCGATCGACCTCTGGAGACCACCTGAGGACTCCTCAGGCTTCTCACGGGTAACAGGTTGACGGATCCACGGGGACACCTGCGGGGAAGAACTGGTGGCCACACATCTGTGGGGGCACCGCAGACCCTGTGAACGATCCACCGCAGACCTCCCTGGGAACGATCCGAGGACCCTCAGACACCTGTGGTTCTGACTCGGGGCCCCCAGACATCTGCGGGCCTACCGTGGGGACCCAATTGTGGCCCACGGTGACCCGCTGAGACCACTTGGTGGGCCATGGCACCTGGCGGGACCCACCAACAGGCCTCCAGACCCTGTGTGACACATGATGCTGGTAACCTGTAGGTCTGTGAGGTGACCCATCAGGCCCACGGGGACTCCCGTGGGCTTGGGGTATGAACCCTGTATGTAAAATAATAAATCATGTATTTATGGGGGGGCACATGGGGTGGGTTATGTATTTAATAAATAGAATGATGTTTATTGTGGGGCTGTGTATTGTTTTTAATGTGGGTGCTAGGGGTGGTTGAATGGGTTTTGGCCCCAAGGGTATGTGGGTAGGCCTCCCGGCTGGGTAGTGGGGGAGGGTGGTTAGGCCTCATGGGGTGGGGGGTTAGTGGGGGAGGGTATGTAGGCCTCCCGAGTGGTGGGTGAAGGTGGGTTAACCCCTTAATGACTGTAGCGGTTAATAACCGCTATGGTGATTAAGGGGTTAGGGGACATTACATTGGATGTTTTGATTCTTGTGTATGTTTTGCAGCATCGGAGGGGCCATGGCAGGATGAAGATGAGGATGAAGACTGCCTTCATCGTGGGTGCCTGTAAAAGGTAAGTGTAATATGTTTTTACTGTATTTATTGAATGTTATATGTATTTAAAATGGGCAAATGCGTTATTATCCATATGTGGATAATAGTCATTTTGCCATTACTGTATAGTATGTCTTAGGGGGGTGTATTTAGTTATAAATATTGTTTATTATTTTTGGAGATGCAACATTGGTACCGCAGGCCCGCGGGTACCTCGGGACTCCCGCGGGGACAGCCGGGTACACCCGTGCAACCCCCAGGCTCCCTTGGAGACTCCCGCGGGGTCAGCCGGGGACACCCGCCGGCCTGTTGTATGGGTTTTGCGCACACAAAAATGAAAAGCAATAATTTTTTCTAAGTCCAGCTTTTTTTGCGTCTACCTTGAGCTGACGTGTTCTGATCAACGCAATTTTCACGTACGCTAAGGTTGCGTTGCTTAGTGCATCCCGCTTAAGGGCAGAATTTAACGCAAACTGGGTTGCGAACGAGCAAAGTTGGACTTAGAAAAAATTCCTGAAAAAAGTCAGTTTTAGAGCGCAAAGTGCCTGTTTGCGTTGCTTAGTGCATCGGGTTCAGCGCAACATCACGTTCTAAGAGCACTTTGCGCTCTAAAAGTGACTTAACGGAGCTTAGTGCATGACCCCCATAGTGTGTTTCTTAAACACTTTACTGAAACAATTTTGTATTGTCTTTTCTTTATATACATTGGAGAACAACTGCACCAATATCCAGGATCCAAGCACCAAGGAGGACTTTCCATCTTCATAGGTTCCAATGAGTTATGCTCAGCCCTTTACTGGTGGAAGAGACTGACCCTAAATGGCAAGGAGAGCCAATAGGTGCAGAGCTGCACACCAGGTAGCATCAAGGCAAGCTACAACTCAAGTCCAGGAACAGCTGCAGCCAATCACTCAGTACAGGGAGAGGTTTGTCAGCCATGTATGGGTGAGTTCCATTCAAACCTTGGACTGGAACCCTTACAGCATCCCCCCCTTCAGGAGAGACCTCCGGCCGATCCGAACCTGGCTTGCTCAGTGATTTTGGTGACAGGTAGTAAAGTTGAGGCAAACCCATTTAGTGAGTACCATCTGAAAGAGAAAGCAGTAGTACTTTAAATCTTGTTATGCAGAATGCATCATGGACTCAGGCACAGGCTGCATAAGACTGTCAGAAGGCTGAAAGATGGATGCAAATTTCTTAGTAACAGACCCACAGCACGGAGCAAGAAGCACAGGTACAATTCTCTTGTCAATGTCCAGTCCAGCCACACATAGCAACTCATCCATGACAGTTGAGGCGACAAAGTTGCTCTTCTCCATTGGACCGGCTGACAGCAGGGGGCCAATACCCCTAGGCCAGTGAGCATCAGAAAGCATGAATTCCGATGAAAGAGAATCCGCGAGCAGCACACTTTACTTGGACGTGGGAGTCCTGGGATCATCTGCAGATACATCAAGCTCTGAAATAGAATAAAGGTGTAGGAAAGTTCTCTCTGCAGTGGGGGCCACAATATCCACAGACAAAGCACCAGACACTGAAGGGCAATCAGAAAGATGAATGCCTGTCCCCACAGCGGGAGCACTGGAAACAGGAACGGGTGCATCAGGCATTGCACAGGAATCAGTGAGCAGTAAATCAGTGAGCAGTAAATCAGTCTTGAACACAGGAGCCTTTTAATCATTAAGGATATCAGGTACCGCTGCAAAATGCGTGAGAGGTAAACCTGACTTTGAAGCAGAAGTTTTTGCGTCAGTGATGGGTAGCTCAAACACTGTGGAAGAATCAGCGAGACAAACTTGTCTTTGGAATGGAAATCCGAGAATCAGCAGTGGTTACAATAGGTAATGCAGAGGGATCAGAGAAAAATACGCTAGCCTCTGAAGTGGGAGTCTGGGAAACAACATTAGGTATACCAAAAACTGGAGAATTTTAAGGGAAAAAGCTTACAATCAAGGCTAGGGATATCAAACATTGCAGGGAACCCAGCAGTATGGGAACTGGTCTTACAAGAATCCGAAATAGGTATATTTAACCGTGGGAACATCAGTGAAAGGTGAACCTGTCTTTAAAGCAGGAGCCCCAGTATCAGCAAAAGGGACCAAGGAGACGAAAGGAGTACCCCAAGGGGCTTAAGAGCAGGAATTGAAGCTCAGACTTGATTGCAGAGGGGCTGCAAAATAGCAGAGAGGGTGGCTGATTCCGGAACTACCATTGTGGTGGGAGCAGGGGCCAATGATGAATGCTGTACCTGTCCTGATGCTGACTGGAAGAGTGCCTGGTGCTGATCCATCTGTTTTGAGTTCCAGTCCAGTTATAGGTCCAGTTTATGGAGCAGGTTTGCCTGCGGGGTCAGGTCTCGACCCAACTTAGCGGGGTCCATGTTTGTGGGGCTGAGCATACTGTAACGGATGTGCTCACCACAAACCAGGACCGGACTGCTGGACCGAGGTGGGGATACTGAAACCCCAACCTTGAGCCGCAAAGCCAAGTCAAGATTGTGGATTCCATAGTCATGAGTAGCCAGGTCAGGGTTGGAGAGAGCAGCATAGTCTATATCCAGGCTTGAGTCAAGGCAGACAGAACAGGAGCAATGGTCAGGGTCACACACTGGGTCAGTACCAGGGATGTCCTCAGAAAATAGGGAAGGCAGGGTAGGAATCAGGAAAAGAGGTAGCTTCAGCACAGGGAATGCCTCAGGAACCGAGACGGCTTCAGCACAGGGTTTCATCACAGGGAAGGCATAAGGAACAGAATAGTCACAGGCCAGGCAAAGCAGAGGTGCTTGTGACAAGCAAAAGTGCAATGAGTTACAGTATGCTTAGCTCCTTACTGGTAGAGGAGACTGACTCTAAATGGCAAAGAGAGCCAATAGGTGCAGAGCTTCACAGCAGGCAAGATGCAACTCAAGTCCAGAAACAGCTGCAGCCAATCACAGTCCAGGGAGAGGTTTGTCAGGAACTTCTAAAGCCATGTAAGGGTGAGTTCCAGTTCAACCCTGGACTGGAACTCTTACAAGATGTGAGATACCATTTACAGGAATTATTAGCGATAGGCATAAGATCAGTGTCAAGAAGCCCCTATGCTCAATAATTGTAGTGGTCAGAAAGAAAAGTTGTGCCATGTGAATGTGCATAGGCTACCATACCTAGAACAAGAAGACCACTCCATACCAGTATACCGTGCCCAGGACTGAAGATGCCTTAGATTGTCTCACGGGCAGTAATTTTCAGTTCTAGACCATCAGAGTGGGTACTACCAGATTCCTATGCATGGCCTGGACAAGGAGAAGACAGCCTTCATCTGCCCACTGGGGTTTTCCCAGTTTGAACGCATGCCCCAGGGAGTATCTGTGTCACCGGCAACTTTCCAGGGCTGATGGAATGAGTTGTGGGGGACATGAACCTGTTAAAGGTATTGGTCTACCTGGATGACCTCATAGTTTTTGGAACTCCCCTGGACAAACAAGAGACTTGCTTGATGAAAGTATTGGATAATTTTAGTGAGTGCGAATTGAAGTTGTCCTTGGACAAATATGAGTTCTGTCGGACATCAGTCACATATGTGGAACACATTTTATCCAAAAATGGAGTCACCATCGACCCTTCAAAGTTAGAAGCCATCACAACTTGGCCAAGATTGAAACAGTTAACTGAATAAAGATCTTTTCTTGGTTTTTGTGAATCATTTCTCAGCCATAGTTTAGCCTTTGTCAAGACTCCTGACGAAGCGAATGACGCGAAACGCATAGAGTCGACACGAGAAGCCTGTAGCGACGCTCCCTAACTTAAAAGCTGTTCAGGGAACCCTCCAGTATTCACTCGATGTGAGCGCCGCAGACCGGAAGTGACGCGACGGGAGTTCCAGCTGAAGGAGGGGATGAGAGCCCAACAAGCAGCACTCGTTTTCATTACATGCCTGTATTTTATGTTTATATTTTAAGTGCTTTTCAACCAGTTATTAGATAAAGTTGTTCTTTTATATACATTGGTATGCACTATTATCTGATTTCTTTCTACATTGCACAACGCCTGAAGGATATCCCCATTTGGGAGGAAGATTAACACATTGAGAAATAAGACACCACTGCTACTTTGAATTTCAGCCTGAACTATCATCCTGGCAGGAAGAAAATCGATGCGTACAGATGCAGCCACAAGTATCTAAACACTTGCCTTGGAAAATCTGGGGCAATCTCCCAGTAATGCTGCAACATTTCTGTGACATTTCTGCAGACAGACTAATGGCCCTTCGGATTAACACAGCAGGGGTCCCTGGCAGTCCCATTCAAACTGAATATACTCCTCATGGCTGCATCTGTATGTGTTGTCAAGAATCCATCATAACACCTCTGAAAGAGATACCCAGTGGGAAGAAATTGAACTGTGATAGTACACAGGAAATATGGGGGACTTGGAGTTTTCACTTGCAAGCTGCAGAGGAACCAGGAAGCAGAGAGAGTGCAATGCCACAAGGCAGATTACAGGGAATTTGGGAGAGATTTATTCCCCCAGACCGGAAGAGAATGCAGAGAGATTGAATAACGGAACCTCCTGAATAGCCTCAGTTTTGCTTTGGATGTTATAATGTATAATTCTGCTTTAATATATCAAGCCTTCAACGATAACTAAGTTCTTCTCCAAATGAGCTTCAACATTTGTACTAGTACCATCTGTGGACAGTTACCTTCGTCTGAAAGACTATTGGACTATATTATAGTGTATATACATCAACAATGACACATTTATAGCACTAAGGTTGTTTTATAAACTAGATAGACAAAATATTTCCTTGAGTTATCTGTCCTCTGCTGCCATCTGTTGGATGAATGAAGCATTTATCATTTCAAATACAGAGGGACGAGCAGATTACTTAAGAACTACTCTTGTAACATAATGAACACAAAGGGGGTCATGCACTAAGCTCATATAAGTCACTTTTAGAGCGCAAAGTGCTCTTAGAACGCAATTTTTTGCTCAACCCGATGCACTAAGCAACGCAAACAGGCACTTTGCGCTCTAAAAATTACTTTTTTCCGGAATTTTTTCTAAGTCCAACTTTGCTTGTTCATAACCCTGTTTGCGGTAAATTCTGCCCTTAAGCGGGATGCACTAAGCAACGCAACCTTAGCGTACGTGAAAGTTGCATTGATCAGAACACGTCAGCTCAAGGTAGACGCAAAAAAAGCTGGACTTAGAAAAAATTATTGCTTTTCATTTTTGCATGCACAAAACCCATAAAACAGGCCGGTGGGTCTCCCCGGCTGACCCCGCAGGGCTCCGGGGGTCCCCGGCTCACCAAGCGGGGGTCCCCACGGGGTTGCGGGGGTCCCTGCGGGAGTCCAGGAGTCCCTGCGGCTGTCCTGGGGTACCCGTGGGCCTGCGGCACCATTGTTGCACCTCCAAAAATATTAAACAATATTTATAACTAAATACACCCCCCTAACACATACTATACAGTAATGGGCAAAATTACTATTATCCACATATGGATAATAATGCATTTGCCCATTTTAAATACATATAAACTACAATAAATACAGTAAAAACATATTACACTTACCTTTTACAGGCACACACGATGAAGGCTGTCTTCATCCTCATCTTCATCCTGCCCATGCCCCTCCGGTGCTGCAAAACATGCACAACAATCACAATAGCCAATGTAATGTCCCCAAACCCCTTAATCACCATAGCGTTTATTAACCGCTAAAGTCATTGAGGTTAACCCACCTTCACCCACCAGTCGGGAGGCCTACATACCCTCCCCCACTACCCAGCCGGGAGGCCTACCCACATAACCTTGGGGCCAATACCCCCTTCCTCCAACTCCAGTACCCACAATAAAAACAATACACTGCCCCACAATACACATCATTCTATTTATTAAATACATAACCCACCCCCTGTGCCCCCATAAATACATGATTTATTCTTTTACATACAGGGTTCATACCCCAGGCCCACGCGAGTCCCCGGTGGGCCTGACGGGTCACCTCACAGACCTACAGGTTACCAGCAACTTGTTTCATACAGGTTCTGGAAGTCTGTTGGTGGGTCCTGCCAGGTGCCATGGCCCACCAGGTGGTCTCCACGGGTCACCGTGGGCCATAATTGGGTCCCCACGGTAGGCCCGCGGATGTCTGGGAGCCCTGGGTCAGACCCACAGGTGTCTGAGGGGCCTCGGGTGGTTCCCATGGGGGACCCACGCGTGGGCACTACGGGTCCGCGGTGCCCCCACAGATGTGTGGCCATCAGTTCTTCCCCGCAGGTGCCCCCCATGGACCCACCAGCCTGATACCCGTGAGATACCCGAGGATACCTCAGGTGGTCTCCAGAGGTCTCACTCAGAACCAAAAGGAACAAACCCTGAATGTAAAATAAATAAACCTGACCTACACATTCAATACATCACTCCCCCCCCCCCCCCAACACATACAGTACAATAATGTGCAAAATAACTATTATCCAGATATGGATAATAGATTATTTGCCCATTATGAAACACATAAAACATGCATAAATCAAAACATGAATTTTTAATCTAAAAATCAATTCATTGCATGTTACAATAAATCCAGCATCGATTGTAAATATAACCCAACAAACCAGCAGCTACACAAATGTATATGAAATGTCACACAATTGCATTGAGTGTGTACATGATGCAATTAATCTGTGCATCATGTAATACTATGCAAAATATATGTAACAATAAAATACACTATGAACAATGTCCCCTAACCAGCAATGCCATCATGAAAATCAAATAGAAACTAAGCAACATCAATACAATTAGCATCAATCAATTAATCCATTTCCTCAAACAATTACAATACAATACAAATCAATTATACAATTCCCTATTCAATTCCTAAAGCCAAACCATTGCCAAAAGAATTCTAATTTAAAGAAACCACCATCATTCTAATTTAACTACCAGAAATAAGCCATTACAAATAACCTGTCACTAAATACAAATTACATTATTCACAACAATGACAAAATAAAGCTGATAAATACATTAGCCATACATGAAAAGAACATAAACATTAGCAAAACAATCAATTATTATCCCTGTATGTCTATCCATATAGATAGATATACAGAACATACAGGGGCAATAATAGAGCATAAAAAACAATGCATTTACATCCAAAAATCACATAGAATACACCCATTCAGTGTCCTTGAATGTATGTATATACATAGATACATTCACGGGCATTAAATGGGGCTGAAAAAATAAAAGACATGAATCAAAAATCAAAAAAACCTGTAAAAGTAAAAATAATAAACTTTTCTTTTGTTTACTCACCATTAGATGCCCACTCACCGAAATCCAGGCGACCCGGAAGCACAGGAACCAATCCACAGGTAAACCATAAAATAATAAACCCTTACAATCTACGTCTGTGTCTTTTTCTTCTATTTGTAATCCTTCCCGTCAGTCTTGGGGTCTTCTTTCCTTCTTTGGGGTCTTCTCCGTCTTCTTCCGTCTTCTTCCGCCATGCCCTTCTTTTCTTCTTAGGAGGGGAGATGTTCCCTCCTCGGCGACTGGCTTCAAAATGAGGCGACGTAGGCTTTTATAGGCCTATGACGTCACATTTTGCTCAAATGTTTCCCACGGTCCTGATTGGGCCGTGAAAAACATGTGATTTGGCCGGGGGGAAAAAATGATGACGTCATTTAAAGGCAATGAAAGCACAGCCAATCAGAATGGCTGTGCTTCAATTGCCTTTAAGATAATGTCATGAAAAGAAAGATGGCCGGCCTCACATGGTACGGTAGCCAATCAGAGCGTGGGAAATACATCCCAACTCTGATTGGCTCTAGTACCATGTGACAGGCTTTCAACGACGTCACATCCATTCTCCCCCAAGCCTCTGTCACATGGTCTACTAGAGACAATCAGATTGGCTACCATTTTGAAGGGAGGAGGGAACATCTCCCCTCCTAAGAAGAGAAGAAGGGCATGGCGGAAGAAGATGGAAGAAGACGGAGAAGACCCCAAAGAAGAAAAGAAGACCCCAAGCCTGATGGGAAGGATTACAAATAGAAGAAAAAGACACAGAGGTGGATTGTAAGGGTTTATTATTTTATGGTTTACCTGTGGTTTGGTTCCTGTGCTTTCGGGTCACCTGGATTTCGGTGAGTAGGCATTTAATGGTGAGTAAACAAAAGAAAAGTTTATTATTTTTACTTTTACAGGTTGTATTGTAATTGTTTGAGGAAATGGATTAATTGATTGATGCTAATTGTATTGATGTTGCTTAGTTTCTATTTAATTTTCATGATGGCATTGCTGGTTAGGGGACATTGTTCATAGTGTATTTTATTGTTACATATATTTTGCATAGTGTTACATGATGCGCAGATTAATTGAATCATGTACACACTCAATGCAATTGTGTGACATTTCATATACATTTGTGTAGCTGCTGGTTTGTTGGGTTATATTTACAATCGATGCTTGATTTATTGTAACATGCATGTGGTGATTTTAAGATTAAAAATTCATGTTTTAATTTATGCATGTTTTATGTGTTTCATAATGGGCAAATAATCTATTATCCATATCTGGATAATAGTTATTTTGCACATTATTGTACTGTATGTGTTGGGGGGGGGGGAGTGATGTATTGAATGTATTGGTCAGGTTTATTTATTTTACTTTCAGGGTTTGTTCCTTTTTGTTCTGCGTGAGACCTCTGGAGACCACCTGAGGTATCCTCGGGTATCTCAAAGGTATCAGGCTGGTGGGTCCATGGGGGGCACCTGCGGGGAAGAACCGGTGGCCCCACATCTGTGGGGGCACCGCGGACCCATTGTGTGCGGGGAAGAACCGGTGGCCCCACATCTGTGGGGGCACCGCAGACACATAGTTCCCACTTGTGGGTCCCCAGACCCCCATGGGAACCACCCGAGACCCCTCAGACACCTGTGGGTCTGACCCGGGGCTCCAAGACATCCATGGGCCTACCGTGGGGACCCAATTGTGGCCAACGGTGACCCGCAGAGACCACCTGGTGGGCCATGGCGCCTGGCGGGACCCACCAACAGGCCTCCAGAACCTGTATGAAACAAGTTGCTGGTAACCTGTAGGTCTGTGAGGTGACCCATCAGGCCCACTGGGGACTCGCGTGTGCCTGGGGTATGAACCCTGTATGTAAAAATATAAATCATGTATTCATGGGGGGGCACAGGGGGTGGGTTATGTATTTAATAAATAGAATGATGTTTATGTGGGTTGTGTATTGTTTTTATTATGGGTACTGGTGGTGGGGGAAGAGGGTATTGGCCCCAAGGGTATGTGGGTAGGCCTCCCGGCTGGGTAGTGGGGGAGGGTGGTTAGGCCTCATGGGGTGGGGGGTTAGTGGGGGAGGGTATGTAGGCCTCCCGAGTGGTGGGTGAAGGTGGGTTAACCCCTTAATGACTGTAGCGGTTAATAACCGCTATGGTGATTAAGGGGTTAGGGGACATTACATTGGATGTTTTGATTCTTGTGTATGTTTTGCAGCATCGGAGGGGCCATGGGCAGGATGAAGATGAGGATGAAGACGGCCTTCATCGTGGGTTCCTGTAAAAGGTAAGTGTAATATATATTGATTATATTTATTGTAATTTATATGTATTTAAAATGGGCAAATGCATTATTATCCATATGTGGATAATAGTAATTTTGCCCATTACAGTTCTGTATGTGTTAGGGGCGGGGGGGATGTGTGTTGTTTATTGGGGGCAATTGTCCCCAATAAACATGCTAATGTGCCTTAACCCCTTCATTGCCTTAGCGGTTAGCCGCTAAGGTAATGAAGCTGCTTTAATGTATTTTTATTAATAGTGTGCGGGAGCAGGGGGTCCCTGAGCTGAACCGCATTGATTTCTGCCTCAGAGACCCCCTGCTTCCCGAGTTACAGGCCCCGGTTTGGGGCATCGGTGCCAGTGTGGACGCCATCTTTATAGAGCCCACGTCGCGTCTTGGACGCTATAAAATTGGCGGCGACACTGGCACCCGATGCCCCATACCGGGGCCTGTAACTCGGGAAGCAGGGGGTCTCTGAGGCAGAAATCAATGCGGTTCAGCTCAGGGGACCCCCTGCCCCTGCACACTATTATTAAAAATACATTGAAGCAGCTTCATTACCATAGCAGATAGCCGCTACGTTAATTAATTATTATTTATTGTTATGTGTGTTTAAATACTAGTGTAGATGTGCAGGGGGTCTCCTGAGCTGAACCGCATTGTTTTCAGCCTCGAGGACCCCCTACTTCAGGAGATACAGTCCCCTTTATGGGGTGCCGGAATCCCCTGCAGAATTTAAATGTCCCGGTCACGTGACGCGGGAGCTTTAAAGTGCAGGGGATACCGGCACCCCATAACAGGGCCCGTATCTCCTGAAGTAGGGGGTCCTCGGACCTGAAACCAATGCGGTTCAGGTCCTGAGACCCCCTGCTCATGTACACTATAATTAAAATATATTTATTTAGTGTACGATCGCCTGTAACAGCCCTGCATGGAGATACAGAATCTCCATGCAAATGTTACATGCGGCTTTTTTTTCTATCAGCTAGCGTACGTAAAGGTTAAGAACGCTAGCAGGGGGGAAAAAATCAACATGTACGCTGTGGCTGTTCTGAGCCATTTTGAGCAGGTACGTTAAAAAATGGGCTCAAGGCCTTAGTGAATCGCGTCCCCGGCCTCACTTTTTAACGAACCTGTTTTTGGCCAAATCAGAACGCAAAGCCATTGAACTTAGTGCATAGCCCCCAAAGTATTATTTTTACCTGTAGCATTTGGTACTCACTTATTTTTCAGTATTCTGATGGGGAAACATGATTCATTTTCTCCACACAGCTAAATAGTGGCATTTTACTTACATTGTCTCCTTTTGTAACTGATCATTTCCAATACCATTCTTCCTAAAAGAGACTTGATTACTGGTGTATTTTTTTTTATCACACATTAATAACATATTGGTGTTGTCCTTCATTACCATTGCTTTTTATCTCCATATAGGCCAATTGCCATTCACATTGTCTGATTAGATCACTCTGATTTTTTACTCTTGGCCATGCCAATTACCAGTATGATGTCCTGTTAACCGAAAAAAATATTATTTCAGATGCATGATACACATTCTTCTCAATATTTAAAAAATGCAAGTATACTGTGATTGTGATGGTGAATTGTGAAGCGCAAAGAAGCTAAGGCGCATTGAAATTCATTATTTTCTGCTGCCATGAAAACGTAGTTTGTTCTTTAAAGTGGCCCATTTTAATTGGCATACAAATATGTAGTTACACAGGAGTTGACCAGAAGTGGAACACGAAGTGGACAACAGCACACCTACAATATATATGTTGAATTCTGGAGATGAACTGAGTTGGAAAGGAAAACACCTATCAAAGACTCAAGAAGACACATCACTCTTCTATCAACATTCTAGAGCACAACCATTCACAAATTGTTTATTTCTCACATCTTGCTCTTTACCAAAACCCTATCTTCATTTTCAGTGCCCAGCCCTCACCCACCTCTCAACACTAAACTAGTTCTGCTCCCTCACTATGCCTCCTCTATGTGAGGATGTCTCCTGGACAGTAACTAGCAATGTACGCAAACATAACTCTACTATTTATACTGTATTTGCTCTAACCTCACTTCTTTCCAAACTACAGATGCAGCCAGCATTATCTCCACCCGGCCCCGCACATGTGCAGGTGAACCGCGGATCAAACATGAGTGTTCACAGGCAAGTACAGAGCCGGGGGGAATTTCCCATCAGGATTAACACAGAAGTTATCACAGCAGTTAACACTGCACCAGTCTGGAAGAGCTGCACAGTAAGAGTAGAAAGAAGCGGCCCCTCTACCTGCAAATCTGTAATAAATCTCTAACAGTAAACCGTGCTGCTCTTATTTTATTTTAATGACATAGTATTGAAGTAGGGGGTCTCCGGAGCTAAACCACATTAATTTTAGCAAATTGTGCCTTGCTTCCCGAGTTACAAGCCCCAGAATGCGGTGCCGGTATCTCCTGAAAGTTTAAATGTCCCGGTCAAGTGACGTAGGAGAATTAAACTTGCAGAAGACGTCAGGTACATCAGTTTAACCACTTCATTACCTTAGAGGCATCATTACCTTAGTGGTTAGCAGCTAAAGTAATGAAGGGGTTAAACTGAAGAACATATTTTGTTGTGGGGTAGAGGGGTGAGGGAAGGGGGTAGATTCCCCAGAGTGGGTGGTTAGGCCTCCCGGGAGGGTTCAATCCCTTAATTTCCCTTGCAGTTACTACCGCTATGGAAATTAATGGGTTAACACCTCCTGCTACCCACACAGGAGGCTTAACAACCCAACCTGGGGCAACTACCCCAACAACTCCCCCCCTCCCCATACACACAGAATTGGCAAAGTCCTAGTAGCCAAATATGACTACTAGCGCTTTTGCCCATTCAATATACAGTAAAATAAAATACATTCATAAATGTTCTACTTAACCCTGCCAGGATGAAGGCCAAACTGCTCCTCTTCATCCTCACATCATAGAATAAAGAAACTATTAAAACACCAGTATTTTATTCATCCTCAAATGAGTAGTACAAAAGCTACTTACAGCGTCTTAGTGAAAATATTTCAGATGGTTTATTGCTGAAGGTGGCAGAAACAGGCACCGTTTCAGGTCCTACTGAAATGATAATACATTTATTTATAGTGACTTAAGTATTATCTGATCCCTGGTGCTCTATGATTTGGGCCATTCTTTTGGCACATCGGATTCCCTTATGTTCAGGCTTATTAATATTATTGGTAGATAGAGACAATATAGTGCAATACACTTTATTCATTGTATTATATTGTTCTATTTTTTGCACATTAACACTTTAATCGCAATATGACCCTTGTAAACAATATTCTTGTGTTATCCCAGCAGGCAGACGGACGATCCGGTGATGTTTTCTGCTGTACGGATAATCTCCCTCTGTGGGACCTGATAGGGTTAGGCAGTGATGGTTTGCTTGTCGTGCCTCCCTGTCGCTGTGTTACACCAGTGTGGAGGTTATTCTGTGCCTGCACCACTTCAAATCCTCTGAATGTCCTCTGCCTGCATCTCAACCGTGCGTGCCACGGATGACACTTCCGGCTTCCAAATAGTATCATGGGCTTAATTAAAACAAACACATGTTGGTTATTCTCTTTTACAATATTATTATTACTATTTTACAGAGCAGCTGTTTATATTTGCCGTATGTATCTTATTTTGATATATGTAAGAGTTGTTTGTATTTTATTAACGGTAGTTCTATTGTATTTCCGGTGGATCAGATTTTGGCGCCAATGCTGCCCTAAATAAATGTGTGTTTGTATGTCACTGGTACCTGATGGAAGGTCCACTTAGAACCCTAAAAGGCTCCTGTTTTTGCCATTTTCATCAATAAACCATCTGAAATCTTTTCACTAAGACGCTGTAAGTAGCTTTTGTGCTACTCATTTGAGGATGCCTGTCATATTTTCTCTCTATTGTATAATGTTTCAATAACCACCTTTATATGATTTATGTAATTATGCATGTATGTATATCTTTATTTATATAGCGCCATCCAGGTACATAGCGCTTTACAGCAGTAATTCACGTGACATAATATTATAAAACATAATAGGAATAAGCG
Organism: Ascaphus truei; assembly: GCF_040206685.1. Classification (NCBI taxonomy): domain Eukaryota; kingdom Metazoa; phylum Chordata; class Amphibia; order Anura; family Ascaphidae; genus Ascaphus; species Ascaphus truei. The sequence continues at coordinate 93,185,412 of NC_134484.1, read as the reverse complement.
CTTCAGACATAAAACTATAAGAAAAAGAGTCCTCGCCCCGAAAGAGCTTACAATCTAAGTGGTAAGTGAGGAGAACTTATAGATACACTCGGTGGGTGTTCTGGCAAGTGCACCTGAAAGGGGCCAATGTCAATGCATATGAGATGTATAGTATCAGCCAGGGGAGCTACTCATATGCTTTGTTAAAGAGGTGTGTTTTAAGAAAGGTGTTTAAGGCGGAGAGAGAGGGTGCCAGTCAGATATTGAGGGGAAGGGAATTCCAGACATGTGGGGCAGTCTGTGAGAAATGTTTAAAGTAGGAGAGGGCTTTAAATACCAAATGGGTAGAGAGAAGACATCATTGAGCAGAACGCATGAGTTGGGCCGGTGTATAGCAAAGTATTAGGGCTTAGATGTAAGAAGGGACAGAAGAATGTAAAGCCTTAAAAGAGAGGAGGAGAATTTTGTAAGTTAAAAGGAACCCAGAAGAGGGATTTAATCAGGACTCTCAGAGAGATTTAGGACAGAGTAAAATTATTCTAGCAGCAGTGTTTAGAATATCTTGTAGTGGAGACAAGTGAGAGGCAGGAAGACAGTTGAAAGTTACAATAATCAAGACAGGAGAGAATAAGGGCCTGCGTTAGAGTTTTTGCAGTAGAATAATAGAGAAAAAGGTGTATCTTTGCAATGTTACAAAGGAAAAAACAACACGTTTTAGCTGTGTTGTTAATGTGAGAAGAGAATGTGATGCATGAGTGAAATGTGACACTTAGGCAGTGTTCTTCTGTAACTGGGTGTATATTAGTTCTGCCAACAGTAATGTACAGTACAAGGGGACAGTAGGGGCAGGCCTGTGAGAAAGTATGAGGAGCTCTGTCGCATGGCAGAAAGCCATCAAGGATGATATAGCGGAGAGACATTCAGAGACTATGGTCTGTAAAGCAGGTATAAGGTAAAGGTAAATGTGTCTGTCATCAGCATAAAGGGGATAATTCAACCCAAGAGATGCTATAAGGTAATCTAGAGAGAGTGTGTAAATATAAAAGAGAAGAGATCCCAGGACAGATCCCTTGGGTACGACCACAGAGATCAACAGAGGAGGAGGAGGTGTTAGCAAATGAGATACTGAAAGTACGATGGGAGAGGTAAGAGGAAATTCAGCATAGAGCTCTATTACGGATACCAAGAGCACAGAGAATGTGATGGAAAAGAGGGTGGTCCAGAGTATCAAAGGGTGCAGAGAGGTTAAGTAACATGAGCAGAGTGTAAACACAGATTAGGTAGCGCTAACTATATAAACAATCAATCCCTATTGTGAGGGATAACTCACATAGGGGGCTGCCTAAATACTAAAACTGACCCCCTGGTCAGATAACAAAGTAGAGAAAAAAAAGGAATTAGTATTAAAAAGGCGCCAACAGGAAAGGATATATTCACCAACAGGAGGAGACCGATGTGGCTTCCAGGCGGTAAAGATGTGCTTAAAAAGAATATGAAAAAACACTGAACATAGTGTAATACTGTATAAACAAACAACATATATGTGAACAATATAATTAAATATATATCAGCTGAGATCAAGGGTGAGATGAATATGACAACATTTAATAAAATGATTTAAAAACACTGGACATAAAAAACATATACAAATAAAGAAATATAAATCATATAACAATTTATAGGACGATTAATATGGGACCAATTATCAGCTGCACCAGGTGGAGTGCCCACTCACCGGACGATAGATATAAACAGACGGTGGATATATCTGAGAGTATCCCCTCTCTCTTTCCAGCTCACACTGCTACCGCATCAGGATTAGGGCCAGGATGACAGTTGCACACGCCAGACTGCGTGTGTTTTCCTTTGGCACTCGTTCTCCCTTGCAGCTGCTGGCAGATGGAACACAGTAGATTTGTGCAGCTCACACCGCTGTTGCGCCGAGTTAGGGGCCAAGATGTCAGCTACACACGCTGAGCAGCGTGGGCTTCCTTCCCCCAGGCGTTCCCTCCTCGCGGCTGATGGTAAATTCGCTGCAGCAGATTCGAGCTGGTATGGGGTTTAGCTGATAAACAGCTGATTCGTCACGGCACTTGGAAGCAACTCTGGTGTAGAGATACGGGTCCCAGCAAATTAACCCTACGCGTTTCGAGAGCGAGCTGCTCTCTTCCTCAGGGGTTCTAAAGATATGTCCCATGGTGTCCTCTTTTATAGGTGTCCAAATAAGTCCAATAAACACCCTAATTTAATTGTTGCACATGCTCATACAATAGTGTGTAGAAAGCAATGTCCATTTGTTCGCACATGCGCAGTGGGTCTTAATAGCAAAAAACGAATACAAACAAAGTTAAAATAACGATCTCAGCTGAAAATAACAAAATTAATATAAAACTTAATGTGATGAGTGCTTTAGTGAAAGATAGCACTGAAAGAGTGCTATGAGACTGTAATGACTAAATAAAAATTCTAAACTAAACTGTGTAATATGTGCTATGGAATTATATACAGTGTTATAATGTAATATGATCTTAGGTGTAAGTGATGTGTGTATATAAGGGATAAACCATGTGTGGAAATAATGAAGTTGTTAAATTTATGAAAAGTGGATAACTATATATCTAATATTAACAAATAAAGTGACGTGTTAAAAAAACAATAATTATAATTCAATATATTTATAATATTATTAAATTGGTGTGAATTTATAAGTATTCAATAATATAGTGAGTTAATTAGTGTATATATAAACTCAATAGTGAAAAAGAATATTAATATTTAATTCATACTGTAAGTCAATTTATATGTGTTTTTAAAGTGATAATTCATGTTATAAGTGTAATATGTTACATAATATTTCAACCAATATTTCACACAATAATTCATTTAAAAATTACATTTCAAAATTGTCTGGAATACAATATTTATGCATTAATATTTATTATCTCTATTGCAACCATTAGTATAAAAATAGAGAATAAAAGACACAAAATAAAAAAAAAATTAAAATAAAATAAAAACGAAATGGACAAATGACTTCTTTGATTAATTTACCAGAAAGGATTTTAAATCAAAGTCAACGTTGAGGCCTAGTGGGGATAGGGTCTTTAGTTCGTATATCCAGTAAGACTCACGTCTCCCCAGTTGACTCACAGCGTTTCCTCCTCTCCAATTTGGAGTGATAGTTTCAATTGCCATACATTTCAAACCAGTGGGATCTTGATTGTGCACTTGTTGAAAATGATGCGATACATTGTGCGTTGTTAACCCTCTCCTGATGTTATATATATGTTCATATATGCGTCTTTGGACAGGTCTTGTAGTCATACCCACATATTGCAGACCACATGGACATTCCAATAGATATATTACAAATGAACTTTTACACGTGATGTGTTGTTGGATGATATAATTTTTGGATGTCTTATTAGATGTGTAATTAGATGTTTTTATACTATACTTACACGCAGTACACCTTTGACATGGGAAGTATCCTTTATTTGTGACATTATTACGTAACTTTGTTTGTAAAGATGGGCAACTGGGAGCTAATTTGCGTCCGATATTCGGCGCTCTAGTAAATACTATCTGAGGATGTTCTGGCAAAATACCTTCAAGCTCTTTGTCTTTTTTGAGGATAGGCCAATATTTTTTGAATATTTTCCTTATATTAGGTGCCATCTGATTGTATTGTGTTATAAAACTAAGATTAGCAGTTTTGTTTCTATCTTTGTTCTTATATTGTAAAAGAGTAGATCTTTCTATTGCTGCCACTTCTGTTATCGTTTTGTCAAGATCTTTGGAAGAATACTCTCTATCCAGAAATTTTTTCTTTAAATCTTTAGCTTGATTTTGAAATGTTTCGGCACATGAACTATTTCTTTTTAGTCTAATAAATTGTCCTTTGGGTATGTTTTTAACCCAAGAAGGGTTATGGTGACTGCGTGCATGAAGGTAATTGTTTGCCTGGACTGGCTTGAAGTAGGTACAAGTAACTATTTGATCATTAATGGCCGAAATGAGTAGATCCAAGTATTCTATAGATGTGGGACTAGAATTAAAAGTGAACGTTAAATTATATGTGTTATTGTTCATATAATTTTTGAATTCTTCTAAGTGCTCTAAGGTGCCTGACCATATAAATATAATATCATCTATGTAGCGCCGCCACAGGACCAAATCCACTCCAGATGGGCAACTGGACCAAATATGATGTTCTTCCCAGCTACCCATAAATAAATTCGCATAACTGGGAGCGAATTTGGTACCCATGGCGGTGCCACATACCTGTAAATAAAATTTGGACATGAAATTAAAAAAATTGTGTTTGAGAATAAATTGAATACCAGAAATTATAAATGTTTTTTGATCTGTAGATATGGTTAGATGTTTATCTAGTGTATCAGAAATCGCTTTGCATCCATGGGTGTGGTTAATGACAGTATATATAGAACTAACGTCTGCTGTGACAAAATAATAATGTGACTTCCATTGGATGTCCTTTAGGGTCTGCAATATGTGGGTAGTGTCCCTTACATCATAAGAGGGCAACTGCACAACGTATGGTTGAAGTTTATTATCAATGTACTGGGATAAGTGTGAAGTTAAAGATTGAATTCCCGATATTATCGGTCGGCCGGGGGGGAAATCTAAATTTTTATGAATCTTGGGTATGATATAAAATAAAGGAATACGTGGGTGTAAATTATAAAGAAAATGAGCAGAGTGTAATGAACTTTGTCTTTAGCAGTATGGAAGTCAGTTATTTTTGAGAGCACGGTTTCTGCGGAAGGAGACATACAGAAATCAGATTGTAGAAGATCTAGGAGAGAATAGATGGTGAGGAAATGGAGCAAGCGAGAGAATACTGTATAAGGCATTCAAGGAGTTTAGGGGCAAAATATAGAAGGGAAATAGGGCAATAATTAGAGAGACAGGTACAGTCAAGTTTGCTGTTTTTGAGTAATTGAAACAGGAATTATCACTGTTGAAAAAAACTGTCCCTAAATCCAGCAGTGTGCTGGTTATTGCACAGGCAATCAACCAGAATCCACCTAGCTGATTAAGACTGTATTAGAAAAAGCCTGTTTTGAGAAACAGGAAGAAGATTTCCTTAGCCCACAGCTAGGGCTGACCAGAGGAACAGATGTCTTGAGCTGCAGAAGGACTGTATGCTGATAGCAAGACAAGGGGACCACATCTCTATACCTGGACACAGACATTGCCATAGCACACAAGGGTGCTGACCCAGGAGAGCAGAGAGGCCTTCCCCTACAGCTGAAACAAACAGATAAGAGACTTTCTTCTTGAACTGTTGTATATCAATATGTTTATATGTTTGGGGGTGGTAACTAGCTTAGATACCCAGCCAGTTAGAAAGGGACGGAGTAAAGGTGTTGATATTCTCCAAAACGAAGTAGGCCTTTATTTTGTTTCTTTTTAGTGTTTTTGCCGTGTTAAAGGTACAGGCGCAATGAAGGCTCATTTTAGTTTTCACGTTAACACAGTCTCTATTGCGTATCTCTGCACACGTCTATTACAGTAATGATATAACTGTTGCATGCTTGAAGGAGGAGGGAAAGGCAGCATAGTAGATGACATTTCTGCAAGTCTCCACAGTTTGATACTCATTCCAGTACTTCATAATCACTTTCTCTAACTCGTCTTTGTTTGTTGTTTGTATGTCACACCAATTTTATGGGGTTCAAATCAGAGGATGTTGAAATATAGAGGCAGTAACGGTTATTGCCTAGAATCAAACAATCACACACAACAGTACAGTACAGCACAATACAGCACAGTAAGACCGCGCTCATAGTCCCGGTGACGGCGACAAAACAAGTGTATTGAATCAGGCTTGGTCATGATCGCTTGAAGTCAATGAAAATTGATTTTTCAGCGAGAGCAGCGTGACGTCAGCTACAACATGAGCAGTTCAACCAATGAGGGCGAACCGCTCATGGCCACGTCCCCGCCACACGCCCCAGTTGCCGTCTCTTGTCTCTAACACTATAAGCAAAAATCGCTGCCACAACGGCAACGGATGACGTCACGGCGTCGCCGTCACCGTAGCAAGGACTATAAGCGTGGCCTTAATGGTATACTACTGCTTAAGGTGAAAAAAGGAACAAAGGGCACTGCGGATTTAAGCAAATTAAACTCATTTATTGATTTTGTGTTGGCTCAATAAATGAGTTTAATTTGCTTAAATCCGCAGTGCCCTTTGTTCCTTTTTTCATCTGTCTAGGACAGAATGCAGGCTTTCGTGCAAACATTGGAGCACCGGTAATTGTATGTTTTTTCTATTTTGAGGTGTGCAGCATCACTCTATATTTTCTGGAATACTACTGCTTAAAACAGTTACAATACAGTACTTACTCTGGTGGTGTTTCGACCCAGTTGATTCCAAATATAACACTGTTATACTGTACACATACTATACAGGATCACATTTAGATATAGTTAGAGTACTACTGTTAGAAATATAACACTGTTCTACCAGGACAGGGTCAAATTCAGATACTGTACATCAATTAGTTATCTTCAAATATAACTATGGGTCCTTGTCCAAGTCTAGAGATTGCCCCCCACACATGAACCATGAGTTGATACCTCTGCAGAGGTTTCAGTGAGAAACAATTTTTTTGCAGAATGCCACACAGGAAAATCTTTCCAGGGTGACTAATGTATCATCAGAAAATATAACATGCTCAAACTTTTCTCCATTATCAATCAATTCACGCGCTTGGTCAACTCTTTTAACCTTGTTAATATCATGAGAAACCCTCTGCAAAAATAATTTTAAAAAATGGGTCAGGAGCACAAAATAATATAATATCCACACATATCACTTGGCATCTGCATTAACAGAACATGCAATATACTGTAAAGCACTTTCTCTCACACGTCCAAAGCTCCAGCCCAAATAACATCTCATTGTTTTGATGCTGGTCTCAGACACAGGAATATCATGCTTCTGCTTCAGAATATAGACAACGACTGGAAAGGGGGAATATCCTTTTGATAGGTGCACTCCTATTTCAAAACCAGAAGGTGTTAAGTGTACTCAGTCTGTTGATGTAGACTTGTAGGTACACCTGCCTATTTGTCTCATGGAGATTCAAACACTTAGTGGAAATAGGTAAACGTTTACCTATATCTGTACAGTAGGTATATGTACTTACAAGTCTACATCAACAAACTGAGTACACTTAATACCTTCTGGGTTTGAAATAGGAGTGCACCTACCAAAACAATATTCCTCCTTTCCTCTCTTTGTCTACCCCATCAGCTTCTTAGGAAGCTTGTATCCTTAGGTAGCACTTTCACAATATAGAGCGAGCGCTCTCAGATTTTTTGTTCTGCTTCAGAATATCCCAAACCTCTGCAGCAAATAACTGGTTGGTCCTCTCTGTTTGTCCGTTATTCTGGGGGTGATACCCGGAAGAGAAGTGCAGAGCTATACCCAACCTTTTTGAGAACACCCGCCAAAATTTGGAGATGAACTGGGACCGCCGGTCGGAGACGATTGTCAAGGGGATTCCATGGAGGCGGAAGATTTCTTTAGTAAAGATGTCCACCAAAGTAGGAGAGTCCGGTAGGCCCTTGAGTGGAACGAAATGCGCCTGCTTAGAGAAGCGGTCAATGATTACCAAAATAGTGTTCATGCCCCTGGAAATAGGCAGCTCAACGATGAAGTCCATTGACAAATGGTTTCAGGGGCGATTAGGAATGGGAAGAGGAAACAAAAATCCCTGAGGTTTACTGCGGGGGATCTGGTTCCGGGCGCATGTGGTGCAAGCTTTGACAAATTCGCTGATATCTCATCTCATGTTGGGCAACCAGAAAGTCCATTCAATAAGGTCTGTAGTTCTCTTGGTACCCGGATGACCCGCAGTTTTGGATGAATGGTCCCACTCCAGAATTTTCCTGCGGTGAGATGGTGCTGCAAAGAGACAACCGTCCGGAACCTCCAGACCCTCTGGAATGTTGGACTGTTCCAGAAGAATGTCGTCTAGGACATCGAAAGTATTGGCGGATATGATGTATTTAGAAGGTATGATGTACATAGAAGTATGGTCTCTGTTCTGACCTCGGTTCTGTCCACGGTTAGAAATTGACGAGAAAGAGCGTCTGCTTTCAAGTTCTTGGAGCCAGGTATAAAAGAAATAATATAGTTAAAGCAGGGGGGGAAAAAAAAGAGACCAGCGGGCCTGACGAGCTCCCAGGTGTTGAGCACTCTCCAAATACATAAGATTTTTGTGATCCGTTAAAATTGGGATTGGACTTTCCGTACCCTCCAACAGATGCCTCCACTCCTCCAAAGCGAGCTTGATAGCTAGTAATTCTCTGTTACCCACATCGTAATTTTGTTGTGCTGGGGAAAATTTCTTTGAAAAGAATGCACAAGGGTGTAGATTAGCTGAAGGCAACCTTCTTTGAGACAGAATGGCGCGCGGCTCCGATGTCGGATGCATCCACCACTAATGTGAACAGAAGTTTGGGATTGGGGTGGATCAGGACCAGTGCTGAAACAACGGATTTCTTCAAGAAGTCAAAGGCCTGAGTAGCTGCAAGTGGCCAAGACGTGACGTCGGCTTCTTTCTTAGTGAGAGCCGTGATCGGAGCGACAATTGATGAGAAGTTGTGAATAAATCTTCTGTAATAATTGGCAAAACCTTGAAACCTTTGAATGCCCTTGAGGGAAGTGGGGAGTGGCCAATCCACGACGGCTTTCAGTTTGGAGGGGTCCATGGAAAACCCAGAGTCAGAGATGATATACCCTAAGAACATAGTAGAGGTTTGATGAAAATGAAATTTTTCTAATTTGGCATAGAGATGGTTCTGACGGAGGCGTAGTAGTACCTGCTTGACTTGTTTAATGTGTTCTGGTAGAGATTTCGAGAAAATCAAAATGTCGTTGAGGTAAACGATAAGAAAGTTATTGAGGAGACCTCTGAATATTTCGTTTACGAAATCCTGGAAGACCGCAGGAGCGTTGCACAGGCCGAACGGCATGACCAGGTACTCGTAGTGGCTGTCTCTTGTGTTGAAGGCCGTTTTCCACTCGTCGCCTTGTTGAATCCTCACAAGATTATATGAGCCACGTAGATCCAATTTAGAAAAAATGGTTGCTCCTTGGAGACTGTCAAACAACTTGGATATTAAAGGTAATGGGTATCTGTTTTTAATGGTAATCTTGTTTAACCCTCGATAGTCAATGCACGGACGAAGTGTGCCATCCTTTTTCTTGACAAAGAAAAACCCTGCCCCCGCTGGTGAAGATCTCCTGATAAAGCCTTTCTTAAGATTCTCCTGAATATAATCTGACATAGCCTTAGTCTCAGGAAGAGAGAGAGAATATGATCACTCTCTGGGGAGGACGGAACCTGGCAGAAGATCTATAGGACAGTCAAAAGACCGATGGGGGGGAAGAATCTCAGATTTGATCTTGTCAAAAACATCTCTGAAGTCTGAGTAACAGTCCGGTAAAGTACACTTTACCTCATAGGAGTTCTTCACACTGCAAATCGTCTGCCGCGGTACTGCGCAGGTCGTGGAGCACCGCTGGTTCCAAGAGACGGGATTTTGTTTGGCCCAATTAATATGCGGGTTATGACGTTGGAGCCAGGGAAGGCCCAAAATGATTTCAACAGACAGAGAGTGAATGACGTCCAGGGAGATTTCCTCCAGGTGGGTTTGCTCGATCAGAAGGGACAATTTGCTGGTCTGTAGAATAATGAAGGCTGGTTGTAGAGGACGTCCATCAATGGCCTCTAGACCGGGGCTTTCTTCTTCTCCAGAGGGATGTTATTCCTTCTAGCGAATTCTTGATCTTTAAAATTACCTCTGGAACTGATGAATGCAGATGCAGCAACCGAGAGGCCCGGAATTTGGAGCGACACTGGTATCAAAATCCTGTTTGGTAAGGATTCCTTGGTAATAGAGGAGTTGGAGAGTGTTCCTGACTTGAGAGGGCAGCGAAGAGCCAGATGGCCTGGATTACCGCTGTAGAAGACAAAGGCCGGACGCTCGACGATGCTGTTTCTCAGAGAGGGATAGCTTGTTGCCGCCTAATTACATGGGTCCCGGAACATCAGTAGCGGGAATCTCTGTAAAGAGGAGTGAACAAGCGGTGACTTGACGGATACCTGACGAAGACGTGAACGCACGGATCTCCTCTCCTGCAGACGCTGATCCACATGAATGCAGACCGTTATAAGCTCCTCCAGATCAGCTGGGCGCTCCTGCGCGGCGAGTTCATCCTTCAGTTGTTCTGAAAATCAATGCCAAAACGCTGAAGAAAGAGCCTCGCTGTTCCACCCTGTCTCTGAATGATTGTCCGGAATTCCAAGGCATACCTGGCCACCGGATGGTTCCCCTGCGTGATGTGAAAAAGGGAGGAAGCAGCAGTAATTTTACAGCCCGGGGTGTCGAAGACACGTCTGAACTCTTTGGTGAATTGCTCAATATCTTGTGTGAGATCCCCTCTCTGTTCCCAGATGGGAGAGGACCGGGCCAACGCGTCACCTGTGAGCAGTGAAACAATATAGGCTACTTTATATCTTGGTGTAAGGAACCGGGAGGGTGTCATCTCAAACTGTATAAAGCACTGGTTGAGGAACCACGACATTCTAAGGGATCTCCGGAGTACTGGTTAGGAGTGGGGAGTCGTGGTTCAAAAGAAATGGGGTTAGCCGGAGGAGTAGAGAGGAGTGGAGAGAAGGTGGATATGTTAGCCTGTAGTACTTGTATAGAGAGGGTCTGAAGTTCCTTCTGTAGGGAGTCTATGCGACGATCAGATTGCTCTAAGTACTTCTCGAGTTTAGAGAACATAGCGGCATGAGATGCCACCATATTCCCCACCTCAGCGGGGTCTATGTTTGTGGGGCTGAGCATACTGTTACGCTGTGCTCACCACAAACAGGACGAGACCCCGGTACTGAGATGGGAATAGGTAAACACCAGCCACAGACACGGGGCCACGTCCGGAGTGTAGGATAGTCTTGGTAGCAGGGCCTGGAGTGGAGAGGCCAGGGTAGTAGTATACCTGCCAGGTTCAGTGCAGGAGAGGTCCGGAGCGTGGAAGGTACTATTCCAAGGTCAGAGTTGGAGAGAGCAGGGTAGTTGAAGTTCAAAGCCAAGTTCAGGATTCCAGATAAGCGGATGGTCAAAAGCAAGCCAGGTTGGTACACGAAGGGTTAATCTAGGAAGCAGGGCAACAGGACAAGGACAAGACAGGATCAGCAGAGGCAAACACAGAGTAACACAATCTATGCTCAGCCAAAGTGCCAGTGGCACAGCTGAGCATATATGACTTGATAAGCCAATCCCCATGGTGGGTGGAGCAGAGGCGCGGCCTCCACAGAAGCCTGTGATAGGTTCCAGCCTATGAGCAGGTACAGCTGTTAGTATCAGCTGATGATGTAGTTGCCACGGAGCTTGGGGGTGTGGTGCACATGTCATGTGCGCGCGCTGTGCACTGGGAGCGTGCGGCGCGATCTGGAGGCGGAGCCCGAGTTCGCGTCGTCAGGTGATGTCACTGCTGCGCGCATGCCCGCTGTGCATGTCAGGAGAGGAGTACGGGCTGAAGGTGCCCCACGCGTGCGCAGAGCTGCGCGAGAGGAAGCGCAGGTTAGGCGTGCGTGATCCTCACACTCATCAGTTTCCAGGCTATTCTCATTCACCAGCCAAATCATTTCATTGTGAAAGACAACATTAGGAAGCTGAAACAGTACAGAAGCATTGGCATATTGTGTAGCTATGTGAAGAAAAACATTTGAGGCAAAAATGTATACAGTACTATACTTACTCAGTTCTGACTCTGCAGACCACCTTACGAACCATTGACAGGCCAAGAGCATGATAATGAACACAGTGCAGTCACCTGGGTGTCCCTTTGCTGTAGCCACCATTGGATGTCCCTTGTTTTGAATCACTTTTTGTACATCTGCATTATTCTAACACTAGTTTCCTTGTTCATTTTTTTGGTCTTGGATGCTTTTTAGAATGTACTGAACTACTAATTAATGTGTATTCAATGTGTATTGCGACCTTTTGTACTGTATTATACAGGTAAAGCGACAGGTACAGTTATGCTCTAATTTTTGACAACTTACAACAGTAGACATCTAATCACCAACTTAGCCCAGCCCAACATTAACACCTTGTGCCAAATGTTGCCCTTGTGACGTTAGCGGTACTGTACATAAATTCACACAGAAATTGCATTGCCATACTCACTGATCTTGATCAGAACTCTTGTGTTTCAGTGATTGATAAATCCAGCTTCTACAGATGCAAAGAACATTCTTACTGCTATACCAGTAAGGAGCCTAAGAAAGCAAACGGTGCCTGCTTATTAAAGACTACCCAGACCCCAAAAACAAAAAGACTAAGGGCCTATGCACTAAGCAGCGATAAGCCACTTATCGCCACCTTATCACCAAAAAATCCTACAGTGATTCAGTAAGCCCCGATAAGTCAGCGATAAGAAACCTTTTCAGCAATTTTTTTTGAGAAAAAAAAATCGCCATACGTGTGGTGATAAGCCGCTTATCGCCAGGTTTTCAAACTCGTGCTATTCTAGTAACCATGATTAGCTTATCGAGGCTAATCAACACTCTAGAATTTAGATTTCCTCTCAAAATCGTCCCGCCAGGAAAAGCGGGAAGAAGGTGGTGAGAAGCTGCCAATAAGCGTCGAGACGAGACTTACAAGAAAAAAATAATTTTTCCTGCATTGGATTGATGCTGCGAGTCTCCATTAATATAAGCTCCGGAGACCCCCGGCATCAATCCCACACAATAAAAATGCATTTACTGTATTGTATTGTATGTCTTTATTTATATAGCGCCATTAATGTACATACAGTAGAGGCAACTCTTATTCGAACAAAAACCAGTGGCAATCCCCAAAAAACCCAGGAAAAACCCAGGTACATTCTGAATACATGCCTGAAACTTTCCTTAAACTAGCCCCAGCATTTCTGCATTGATTAATGGCCTATCAGATTAACAGTGGGGGTCCCTGGCAGTCCCATTCAAACTGAATTGGACTGCCTGGGATCCCTGCTGTGTTAATCCTATGGGTCGTTAGTCAATGCAGAAATGCCTTAAACGTGCCTCAAACTAGCCCAGAACATACCCAGCACATACCCAGCACATACCCAGAATGTAACCCGGCTAGTTTACGGCAAATGCTAGAATAAACGTTGCCTCTACTGTAGCGCTTCACAGTAGTAATAAATGTGGTAATCAAATAAATAACAGATAATATAAATAACAGATCATGGGAATAAGTGCTATAGGCATAAAAGTAACATTAAGGAAGAGGAGTCCCTGCCCCGAGGAGCTTACAGTCTAACTTCATTACCTTAGCGGCAAACCTCTAAGGCAACGATTGGGTTAAGGAACAACAGCAGCTTTATTGGGGAAGAGGGGGTGAGTGAAGCGGATACTTGGCCCTTTATTCACCCCCTCTGCCCCCAATAAACATTACAATATGTAATAATCACCAATACGCAACCCACCCCCTGTGCCCCCATATAAAACCATCATTTATTTTTTGATACACAAGATTGATAGAGGCTGCTGGGGTCATGGGTTGTCCCCGTGGGTGTCTGTTGGCCTCCAGTTGGTCCCCGTGGGTGTCCGGGGGCCCCAACGGGGAACCCAGGTGGTCCCTGCGAGTGTCTGGGGGTCCACGGATGGTCCCTGCAGGTGACCATGGGCCTCCAGGTTGTCCCCTCGGGTGTACAGGAGCCCCAACGGGGCCCTCGGGTCATCCCTGTGGGTGTCTTGGGGCCCTTAGGTGGTCCCTGTGGTTGTCTGGGGTCCTCGGGTGGTCCCCGTGTGTGTCTGGGGGCCCCTGGGGGGTCCCTGCGGGTGTCATAGGGTCCTTAGGTGGTCCTTGTGGGTGTCCAGGGTCCTCGGATGGCCTCCGTGAGTCTCCGCTGGCCTGCGGTACCAATCCTGTTGCAAATTATTTTTTTATGGCATACATTGCAATAAATATACCTCCCCAACCCCAACACATACAGTAGAGTAATGGGTAAAATAACTATTATCCAGATATGGATAATAGCTAATTTGCTCATAATTAAATAAAACATTAGCCAGCCAGCATAAATAAAGTAAATAAACCTTTTTACTTACCCCTGCCATCATGAAGGGCATCCTCGTCAGCATACTGTCATCTGATGTGGAAGAAGATTGCAAAAAACCCTTTCCATTCGTGTACCCAGGAAATCTTATTCTGCACAGGTATCTATACCCCAATCTCCAACTATAATACTGCTCACCTCGCCCAGGACCCAGATCAGTCCAACTCGACCCTCTGCACCTCACTCAGCCCAACTTTGAATTAATGTAACTCCGTACAAAGTACAGAGTTCTGGTCTAGCGACTTGGTCAGACGCAGCTTGGTAATGTAAAATAATTTTGTAATGTTCAATTATGATCCCGATATACACGATGCATGTACACCTGTGGCCAGACTTCCATTGATCTGATGCTGGCACCACATCTGAAGCCGAAACTGGAAGGAAAAATGTACCTTCTATTGTAGAGGATTGAACAAATTATGAGGGACACAGAGAGAATTGTGAAGGACATCACAGGTCTCTATTCGATTATAGGAACACAGCACCAGGAGAGCACAAGATATCGTGAGGAAACCCCTGCCCCCCTCCATGTGCTTCCATGCAAAATGCAGATGTTAGGAAGCACACCCAACAACCCAAAGAGCGATGATGAAATTGTGGCTACAAGCCCCAGTGATACAGGGACCGACCTGCAGGAAAATGGAATCCTGGAGCGATTAGCTTTGCCTCATTTCCAAAGCACCATGTCCATGGGGATCCAATAGATGACTTCCCGTTTTCAGTAATACCGTAGGAAACTTTGCAACACTATGTTACATGCATCAAGGGACAGCCGAGTCGATTAGCCCTGCTAATCTTTCAACACCATGTGACTTCTGAACGTTATTCCAAGTGTTACAACAATTTTAACTTTTACGGCTCCTGGAAAAAGAAGGTTATTCCTAACAATTTGAGCAAATCTATTTTAGAAGAACGTTTGAAGCAGTATAAATAGACTACTGCAGAATTCATGACCATGAAAGACACAATCAAGAGGACTGTGTGCTGGAGTAATCAATCAATGAAACTGATGACTGAAAGAGGAATTATTTTAATAAAACAGGTTTTTAATTTAGTCATTTATTTTTTGTCATTGTTTAATCCTTGTTTTTATCCCTTTTTTGCAGATGATCAACATCAACACCATTTTCATGTAGGAAACACATCCAGTGACAAAGTAATCCCTGCCTGATGTCACAATAAAAAATAAACAACCAGAAAAAACAAACTCATGCCCGATGGCAAAAAAAAAAATTGAAATCTGTTCAATTAGATCCAGGCCCAATGGTATCCTGGATGAAGGTTGATGGATCCTCAACTTGACCCAAAGTAATGGATCTGTCAGGAGTGTCCCTGCCACAGAGACTGCTATTGTGCTGCTATTATCTACATAAAAACAAAATACTGTACAGTCAAATTCTCTTTCAGTTCCAATTTGTTAAATACAAACTCCAGTTATTTTCCATCTTCTTTTTTTTTTTAAACAGCAGAAAAGTCAAGTTTTCATTTTTTCCAGAAGGCATTTAAATATCTGTCAACTCTCAAATTATGCGAGTTTCTGCATTAAGTACAGTATAAGCAATTACTTTTGGAATGGAGTCAAGATCACAACTTCTCATTAATGTAATGGACATAATAAGCAGTAAAATTGCTGAAAGGTATCGCCAATTTTCTTTTATTTCTGGAAAATGTGCAAATGCATGCTTTACAAAAATCATATAAGCATTTTAATTCATATACATGGCCTTAATCCTAAAAAAAAATTTAAAACACCAGAGTATATAATAACACTAATATTACCCAATTAACACTGGTACTTGTTTTTTTTGTTGTTGTTTTTTTTTAACCTAGGAAGGTTTAAACTTGCTTGGAGTTAAACATACAGTACAAACCAGAATTTGCACACGGTACAAAAACCATAAGTCGTTTTATACTGTATGAATGGGACTAAACTTTGAGTGCGGGGAAGATTTCTTCAAAAAAATTATCAATAGTGGTCACATCTAAAGTCTTCTCTCTGACT
Organism: Ascaphus truei; assembly: GCF_040206685.1. Taxonomy (NCBI): domain Eukaryota; kingdom Metazoa; phylum Chordata; class Amphibia; order Anura; family Ascaphidae; genus Ascaphus; species Ascaphus truei. Next base: position 93,169,270 of record NC_134484.1, on the reverse strand, counting down.
TTGCGATTAACAATGTTCTGGGCAGTAGGAAATGGGGATAAATGTTTGAGGATGTGCCCAATGTATAAACTGCAATCATGCAGAATGTGCTTAAATAGCTTCCTTTTTTTTTCAATTCGTTATTTAAATGCAAACCATGAAGAGCGATCTTAAGATACAAATGAGTTGCATGCTTTTTCCAGGTAAAAAAAACAGATAAAGTATGAAGAAATAAATTACTGTCATATAAATAAATTATATGTTAACATACGTCAAATATGCTTAATATGATGTTGCCAAATGAGAGATGTATGAAAAGAAAATCTAATATTTTCCACGAGTGTCAGAGGAACTTTTATTTACTTACTGTTTTTAATCTATAAGGACCATATTTGATCAAATTGAGTCATCCTATCATTAATCAAATGTCTAATCCATTCAATTTTTTTTTATCATTTCCACATATTTGATCAACTGGGCAGTTCATAGGGGGAGGGATAGATTGTTTCTAGTAGGCATGAAAGGAACAAAGGGTTGCTGTTACTACTGTAATGTATACTGCATTTGTAATAAATGATCATTTATAAGGAAACTTGTGAATCATCAACAACGTCTATGGATCGAGAAAAGTCTTCCTATCCATTCTTTTTTCAATTAATTTATTGACCTCTCTTCAGGACGGATAATATTTGGACAATCCCACAAAATGTGTTTGTACTCTCTATAAATGTGTCTTAACAAAAGTGGCACGAGCAGACTTTTATAAGAATTCTCTGCAATCTTAAGGGGTAATTATTTTGTTTAAAGTGGCCAATCACAGAAAACCCAGTTCACTCATAGCAATTACCCCTTCAGTGGCAACTGAAATCTTACCAGTGTTCTCCCATATCTTATATAATTCCTCTAGCTCTAGTTCTTTACCAAGTTCCGTTTAGCATAAGAGGATTTAGTCAAAGAGCATTCACATTGTAGAAACATTTATTGGTACAGGTAACCCTTTGAGTGCCCTAGGACATACTTGCAGTCACTACATCATGGGGACTGATATTTTGGGAGGCCCCCAATTATGTTATAATCAAAGGGCTGTTTTATTCCGGATTTTCAATTGTGTGCTGCTTTCCCATGGAGTGCAGGAAATTATCTAACCAGTGACCAAAATGGCCACAAGATCACATGACCAATATTGAAAATGATCATTTGACCGCACCGTGCCAGATGGTCCATGGCACAGTCACCACAACCAGCCTGGCTCTCAAAGGGTTCATATTGTACCAATATAAGAATTAGAGACTTCTGTTTTTAATTCAACTTGCATTTTCATCTTCTAGCAGTATGGCTTATCATCTACATACAGAATTATAATAAATCCATTCCAACTGCCCATCACAATTTAAGGGCAACATGATTAAGGAGAATAAATCATGCATTAAATTATTGCATCAACAAATAAAACAAGTCAAAGCTTTCAAATGATGAGACAAAATGTTATGGTTAGGTTAGGTAATAATATAATAAAGAATAATATATTAGGTATATAATCACAACATTACCTGTGTAAACATTCACAATAAATTCAGAACATACTAATTAACTATATATCAATGATCAGAAAAAGAAATTACAAATAAAAAAAAAACAATATGAAAGAAATAAGGAAATCTACCATGCTTAATGGCCTCATGCGTCATCTATATTTAACACTTCTCCTCTTTTGCTTCTTTACTGTTGACTAATTATAGCTTAATATGGTAGGAAACAGAAGTACTTTTTATATAGTGGATTTAACTTGCACCCTTTGGCTGCTAGCCCCACCACAAGATCAGGCTGTTTGTTTAGGTAGTAAGAGAGGCATATTGGGCAGTGAAATGATACACTAATCACCACTACAACCGCAGTCCCACAGTGGCACAACCACAATACTTGTATTCATAGAACTATATTTGCTTTTCTACTTGTCATGCAGAAAAAATATTGACTAACGCTTATGTGAAAAAAATTAAACATAAGTCTTCTTGACTATAATACAAGAAAGTACACCATACGTACTTAAATACTTTTAAAAACACCTACAACCATTTTTTGCCTATATACTCGCAATAGACATCTGTTTTTGTTTTGATTTACTTTTTATTTGTTATAAACCGAAGTATATAAGCTGACTATATATATATATTTATATATATATAAAACAGAAAAAAACAGCGCTAATCACAAAATCATGATACAAAAATAAAAAATATAAAGAACAATCACTAGATAGACTGAATTAATTATATAGTTACAAGTCCAATCCTGAAGACACAAACGTGTGTATGAAAGGTCCAAAAAGCATGAATCGAATAAATGCCACAATGCAGATAGGAACGGCTGCTGTATCTGGGAGAAATCACTCCCCAAGAGAAATCTGCAGAAAAAAACAAGAAAACAGCACACAGCCCTAGTGCATTATAGCCTAATGTAACGATACCACTGGAGATGCTGCCTCTTTTCTGGGTCCACGTCGCTGTAGCATACAAGAGTCCTCCAACGCCGGCATCAAGAGCCGCAGAACCCGACAGACTATGATGTAAATCAAAGCAGCCCACTCCTCCAGCAAACCGATATAGCCTCCAACAGCGTGCAAGGGAGAATTTGTCCCTTTGGTACACAGACCACGCCTCGCAGCAGCGTGATAACGCTTGCATGCTACACTACGAAGGGGAGCCAGAAAAGAGGCATCCTGAGGCGGTGACCTGGTAGATCCCCCAGCTGTCTGGCAGCACCTCCAGTGGTACTGTTACATTAGGGTAAAGATACCTTTATGTGAATTCTATTTTTAATCTTCTTGTAGGTGGGCATTATCTCCCCTTTATCATTGAAATAAAACCATTGTTTAGGGCTGTGCGCTGTTCTCTTGTTTTTTATGCATATATATATATACTGTGTATATATAAAACCTCAAGTAATTCCCTTAACGGTGACAACTGAGTGTAAATATTGACATGTACAGGAGTCAGACATTCTCATGAATAAACGTTAACGATTAAAAAAAATTGCTGCCATTTTCATTGGTAGGATTGTGGTTGCTGGTTTTCTTCAAACATACATTATTTTAGGATTTTTCAGATGTAGTTCAGATCTTATCATTGCATTGGAATTCAAGGTTGATACTGTATAGTTGACACATTACATACTGTACCGATCTAGCAAGACTTTCTGTCCTTGTGGGCATGAGAAAAAAAAAAGGGGAACCCCACGGTTCGAATGCTCCCCCTTCCCTGCGTCAGCAATCCGTATTTCCAAGCTTTTGAATGGGACCACGCAGCACTAAACCTTCACTTGAATGGGCCACCTGCAGGAAGAGAAATAGTACTACACACTTTTCAGATGAGCAGCCCAGTAGTTTGCAGCCTGTCTGCATCTCTCTGTTTGGGTGCGTGTCCTCTGCATCTCTGTGTCTGGATGTGTGTCCCCGGTAAGCTAGGCCTTAGTTGCTTCCCTCTTGATGTAGATGCCCTTATATGGGCTCTACATCATGAGGGGGAGTGGGGTGTGGTGTAAATGGGAAATGCATTCACACAGAAAGCAGAGGACACTCATAAAGACACAGAGATGCAGAGAGGCTGCAGACTACTGCGCTGCTTATCTGAAAGGTTAGTATCAGTATTTCTCTCCCTGCAGGTGGCCCAGGAGGATTAACACTGATAGGTCAAATTCAGAAGCTTAGTCCACACACAGAGGTTAGTCAGCCTGGGAAACCTACTGTCCTTGGGGCTGCGACAACATTAGCAGCAATGCGGCCGCATGGCGGTCACACTGGAACAGTGCAAATCACGGCACCAATGACAGTACATCTTGCTACATCGGTACTGTAGGATTTTTAAAAAAAGTTTTTGATAAGGTTCTTTTAAGAATCTTGAAATAATCCAACAAATATAAAAAATAAAGACGCTGCTCCACGGTTCAATTGGAGACCCAGCTGAGAGATGCTGCTGGGGAAGATCAAAAAGACATTGCTACTATGCATCTGTTACAGCAACACATAAGGGAAAATCTCATTACTCTTGTCGCGATGTCAAGACATACAATAACATGTTTATCGAGAAGGTCCCTAAAGATCTGAAACGCAATTCTTAAAAACAGCCAGGGCATTAAACAGCTCGAAAGGCATGACGAGGTACTCATAATGCCCATCACGAGTGTTGAATGTCCACTCATTGCCCCGGCGGACAAGTTATATGCTCCTCGCAAGTCTTGCTTTGTAAAGATGGATGCTCCCTGCAGCCGGTCAAAGAGTTCGGAGATGAGATGTAGGGGATACCAGTTTTTGACCATGATTTTCTTTAGTCCCCGATAATCGATACATGGCCAAAGTGATCTGTAATTTTTCTTCTCGAAGAAGAAGCCGGCCCCGATAGGGGAAGACAACTTCCGGATGAATCACCTCCGTAGGTTCTCCTAAATATACTCCTTGATGGAGTAGGTCTCCGCGAGGCACAGTGGATAGGAGCAACCACTGGGGGGAACTGAACAGGGCAGCAGATCAATGAGACAATCAAAAGACTGAAGCAGACATAGCACATTGGACTGGACTTTGTCAAACACGTCCTTAAAGGAGGTGTAGATCGTAGGTAAGGCAGACGGAGTCTCCTTGGACAGTAGCAAACGATGAGAAATGAATCTCCGTATGGTGCTACTAATTCCCAGGATGATCCAATGTTGGCAATATAGCCCAGGAGTCAAGGGTTAAGTCAAATCAGTGCAGGTATATAGACATGTGACAGGGCATATAGCTCACCAAATAAAGCCAGACATGGACAGGAAAACATATAGCCACCCTCAAAATGAAACCACAATAAAGCCCTTATATAAAGAGACTCCTAGTGTAATCATTATAGAGAGGGATGGTGTCCTGAACCAAAGGCTGGAGCCATGCAAATACCCTATAGTCACAGTCACAATAAAGTATATATAAATGAATAACTCACATGATAGACCCCTTGAACTCCATGAGTGCGTGCATCCGTCCGTGGTATAGATCAGATATGCGTGAGGAAGTGGAGGAGCACAGCTGAAAAAAGTAAGGCTGGAGGCAGTTTGAAAATTAAAAATGCTTTAATGAAGATGCATGGTAGCAAAAGCTACATAAAGCGCTATTCAGCGCGAAATGCATTAGAGGACCCTTTTTATGTAGCTTTTGCTACCATGCATCTTCATTAAAGCATTTTTAATTTTCAATCTGCCTCCAGCCCTACTTTTTTTCAGCTGTGCTCCTCCACTTCCTCACGCATATCCTTGGACAGTAGCATAATCCCTGTACAATGGAAGCTCCAAGGAAAACCATGACAAGTTGACCACTTGGGATACTAAGGCATTACATAGGAAAGATAAGGTTAATGCATGCCTGGAGTAAGGGATAAAAAACTTGCAGTATTTCTGTGATTAATCTCGTGCTGATAAATATTGTAATGTGATGCATGGCCGATAATACAAAAAAAATTGGTACTAGGCCTATTTTTTACTGAATCTCATCTTTTTAACAGATCCGTTAAAAATGGCATTATATTAGCAGTGCTGCAATGATGTATTACCCTATAAAAATAATGTTTTTTTCATCACCACAGCTTGATGTATCCAGGCCATCGAGTGATATCCAATTATATATTGTAATTATATATAATTCAACAGTAAACCGTTAATGAACCAGATCTGTGTGGATTGTCTCAAAACCCAAAGAACCTAGAGATCAGAACAATGGTGTCCAACGTGAAAATTATTTTGACAAGCAATCATGATTCAATACCAGACAAAATCATGACATCCTTACCAGCATTTGTATGTGATCACTCGGACCCTTCATTATCCACAATCAGAAACCCATCAGATTATGTTGTCCTGTGATATATTGTCCTGTCCTCATACTTGTATTCCTTTAGCATCTAGAGCTATTGACTGATATGGTTCTCTCAGCCCATAAAGTATATGCCATGTTAGAGGTGACTGATGAGTTCAAGCCAAGGAATACTGCAAAAGATTAAATCAGGTGCCAGTCTCCTGGCATAGAGAACATAGAGAAATAAAGGCCATAAGGAATGCCTGTCTGGTGTTCAGCATAGATTGGACACCATCTGCAAGGTGACCTATAGAGAATGTTCAGAGCCCTCTTGGTATTCAAACTTAGGCCCGCAGTATCTTAGGTCCCATATTAAGGCAGGAAACTCTGTACTCCTTTGCACAGGGTTTATTTACAGGGGTTATCTAATACAATAACAGGTCCACCATCCCTTTAAGGCAAAACTAATCATAAAATAAAAATCTACTCCTTCATAGGAGACTGACTAAACATGCAGATCCAGCCCTCTCTAACAGGACCGCCAGCTAAGCTGGTTATCAGCCCAAACATGCACTAGTATAGGTAAACAATATATACAGTCTTTAGGTACCAAAATATAGAAAAGAGTTCTTATCTGTTCTGTGGGGGCTCGGCCCCACATGAGTCTAGGGAATTCCTCCCAGAGCTCAAGGTAATTCCCTCTGGACCCTGCAACAGCTTCAGGGTCCTGGACAGTACATTCCTGCTTCAGCACAATCTTTTGTCCTTCATTTTTCCTGGGATTTACAACCCAGGCAGTCCCAACAGGCTCCGCGACCACCGTCCAGTGAACCTGGGGACTAGGATAGCCAGCTCACCTTGCAGCAGAGAACTCGCAGTCTCTCTCCCCCCTTGTCTGAGGAAAAGCAGTCTCTTTCCTTGTGTGCAGGCCACTTCCTGACTTTTTAAACTCCTGTTTCTTCAGGAGTCCAGCCTGCTTAATTAGTTGCAGCAAGCTTTCCAGGAGGAGGTTAACTGTTTGTACGCTGGAAAGCACATTTACTGCACTATTCCAGCACCTACTGTATAGATAGTGATTCTATCATAAGGTACAGTAAGTATATTCAGTTTCTAATATGGACATCACTATGGGTCAAACGTGAAATATAGGAGTTCAATGCACTCTGAATAAGTAAAAACCAAAAAGAAAATGATCTTTTGTCTGTATCAGCATGTACTATTAAATAAAAAAAAATTGCTTTGCATTTTGAGTGCCTGCTAATATATTTCTTCATTACATGACATTTCTATGAGTCCACCTTTGCAAGCCTCGATTAATGAACAAAATGTAGTAGTACAGTATTTCTGGATATGCGTGAAGTGGTTACCATTATCAGCAAAGCGGTGGCTGGATAAGCACCAGGACTAGTGAGTTTGCCTTAAAAGTGATCTCAGCTCTCAATGACAGACAAGTGTGGCATTAAGAAATTACGAACTTGATTTTCACCTGGCATGAGATATAGTTTGTGCACAATGCAGTGATAGTGCCCAACAGAGCAGTTCCTATAGGTATGTTGCAGGGCAGAGACTTTCTGTATAAGTATAAGATTTACATGAAATATTATGACAGGGTGCAAGTGACGGTTCCTAATGTTGTGCTGCCTGAGAATGTTTCTCACCAGAATTGTGTAGTTGACACACTTAAGCCAGAGAATTCTTTCTCTCCCACCTATCATAATATCAACCACCACTGAGGGGAATGGCAGACAGCTTAATTCGATATTTCCTGTTCAAGGGACATACATTTACGTTATCTCCTCAAGCTATTTCAGGAACAAGGGATCAGCTTGCAATGGATATTAAAGGACCTCTTGACCAAGCTCATCTAGACACTAAGGATGAGGCCAATTAGTTCTCATCTTTAAAGGGAGAGTTTTCAGTGAAATCCAGGAAAACTAACTTGGCAGTGTTTCACATAATATCAGGATCAACTTGGCCAGTTGCAGAGAAATTGTTATTGCTTATGGTATTCCAACACTGACTATCGTGGAGGCAAAATATGCTACAACAGAATGTGAATGGAATGTGAATGCTTGGCCTTTATATGGGGCATGGAACAGTTCCGGCCATATTTTTAGAGATCATAGGGCCAGATGAACTAAGCTTTGTTAGGTTATTTAACCTGTGAAAAAGATAATATCTCTGGCGCCTAATACATATAGCAAATAGTAAATAAATAATAAATATACAACCAGGACTGGCAGTAGAATACTGAGATATTATCTTTTTAAAATCACTATTCTCTCTGTCCAGGTGGGCAGAGTTATATCTTAGGTAGCCGCCTTATATTCTGTATTTTGAATATTAGGTCAATCACACGCTTTTCACCCATCTGGGTGAAAATTACTTTAAGATTTAGCGCTATCTATTTGTTTTATCTATAGGTTATTTAACCTAACATTAAACCTAAATTAGTGTTACGTTAATCATAATGCCTATTCACAAAAGCATAAAACCAAATGTTAACACAGGGCCACTCCTTAAATAACCTACGGTTATTATTCTGCCAGTTAGTGCCACAAATATGCAGAAGAGGCAAGTATGCAAAAATCCCATATCCACTAAAGGCCATTGAAGGGAGTACAGGGAATTAACGTTAGGTTATTTAGATCATAATTGAAGGCCGGGTTATCCCAACTAGAACTAGAAATATACTGTAGGTTACCTTTAGGCAAGACCAACTTAACTCCAGGTTATTTAAAGTTATTTAAAGTTAATACAATGTAGTGATAACTTGTTACACCTCGAACGCCTTCACAGGTGTCCCGAGGCCTGGCCCCTCTTCTCAGTTCGGAACCCAAACATGCTCTTCACTGCTATGAGTGTGGGGAAGAGGGTCACATGAGGAAGGACTGCCCTCAGAAGGTAACTACCAAGTCAGCGGCCCTGACATTTGCTACTCACCCTCTACACACCATCTAGCCCAAGAAAAGAACCCTGAGCCGACCTCTCAAGTCGAATCTGTCCCACCTCTTTGGTCCAAGTACTGATAGAAGGGATCCAGGCTTCTTCCCTATTGGACACCAGTTCTCAGGTAACCATCGTTTACCGATCCTTCTACGACCTTCATCTGCAATGTCTGCCGTTGGAATCGGCCAATACTGTCGCAGCCGAGTTTATTCTTACCTTTACCCGGTCTCGGCCGCGACAGTAACCGGGCGCGTGCCGGGGTGTCCCGTGCGCGCGCCGAAGCCTCGGAGGAGCGGTCCTCTGATCGGGGCTTCCCTCTCCCCTCTCCGGGTCCCCCGGAACCCTCCACCGCCATCCCCCACATCGCGGGACACCAGGGCTCCCTCGGGGAGCCCTGGGCTCGCGCGCATGGGGTGCAGGCGCCCGATGAAGCGTGACCACGCATCGGTGACGCGCGGCACGCCGAGGGGATTTGACTAGCAAGCCGGGAAATCTCCCGGCTTGCGGAACTAGCCAAGTCAGGATAAAACGTGTCGCCAGTGTACCATGACTCAATGGGGCCTCAGTAGTCAGGATTACCCTAGAGATGGAGTGATCAAGATGCGGATGGACATACCTAAACTTAATACTAACTTGACTCACCCTATGGAGATGGAAGCGCTGGTGTGTCCCGAACCCAGGGAACACCCAAATTCACCCATCATATTGGGAATCAATGCCAATGTAGTGCAATCACTAGTCTGGGTGTTCCTTAAAGAAGTGGGAGAAATGCCCTTATCCTCTATGAAGATTCATCATGCCTTCGTGGAGGAGTCCCACCGGATTTCTGCCCAAGAACAATGCAGACGAGTCTTCAACCTGGAGAAAAGAGTTAACAAGATTCTGCCAGGGAGAGTATGGCATATGATAGCAGAGGCCAGCTACCCTAGTGATGACGGAATTGACTGGTACTTCTCGCTGAAGTTGACACCTGAAGAGAATGAGAAGAGAGGCTGGAAGGTGGTGCCGAAGGTAAAGGAATGGAAGTCTACATTTCCTACCCGGTTTGCCATGTTAATCCAGAACATCTCTCTGCACCCTGTCCAGCTGGACATCAATCAAGAGCTGGGTAAAATATACCCTGTGACGGACGTGAAACCCCTGGCCTATGTGAACACTGCGTCAGTACAGGAGACTGATCCTGCATTACAGTTCAATTCCGGAGACTTATCCATACTGACAGAATGAAAAAAAGCCTCCACACTATGGTTGAGCATTGAACTCAAATGGTTGAGCAGAAATAAGTGTTCTCCACCAGTAAAATGGACGTGGGTTGCACTAAGAGCGCCCAACACACCATTCGGTTGAGTGATACCACACACACTTAAGGGAATTATCTACGCGAATAGCTCCCAGGGATGTGGAAGATGTCCGGGATATCCTGAAAGATATGAAGGGCACCAGCATTATAGCGGAATTCCGCAGCCCCTATGCATCCCCCATCATGGTGGTGCGGAAGAAAAATGGTTCTGTGCAGTTGTGTGTGGACTATCGAACCCTAAATCCCCGGACTATCCCGGATCAATATACTCTACCCAGAATTGTAGAGATCCTGGTTGCCTTGTCCGGTAGTCAGTGGTTTACTGTGCTGGACCCGCAGTCTGGGTATTATCAGGTTCCCATGAGCCCCGAAGACCAAGCGACAACTGCGTTCATCTGCCATTTAGGATTCTACCAGTTCACCTGGATGCCCCAAGGCATCTGTGGAGCCCCCACTGCTTTTCAATGACTGATGGAGAAGACATCGGTGACATGAACCCCAGAGAATGTCTTGTCTACTTAGATGACATTATCGTGTTTGGGTGGACGCTGAAGGAGCATGAGGAATGTCCCTGAAGGTCCTGGACTTATTGCAGCAGAAGGGCTTGAAGTTGTCCCTCGATAAGTGCAAATTATGCTGATCATCAGTCACATACGTGGGCCATATTGTATCCACCGAAGGGGTGGCAACCAACCCTACCAAGGTAGTAGCGGTGGTAAACTGGCCTCGCCCTGAGAACATGGTGGAGCTCCGCTCCTTCTTAGGGTTTTGCGGATACTACAGGAGATTTGTCGAATGATATGCTTGTATCTCCAAAGCAATGAATAACTTACTGAAGATCTATCCTGAGGATCACCGTCAGAAAGCTACGAACCACAAAACACCATTTGGCGCGAAGTGAACCCCCACCTGCTACGAAGATTTCTTGAAACTGAAGAAAAGTCTTACTGAAGCCACTGTTCTGGCCTATGCTGACCAAGATCAACCATATGTGTTGAATGTGGATGCCAGCTTTGATGGACTGGGAGTGGTACTTCACCATAAATATCCTACCGGGCTACGGCCTCTTGCCTACGTGAGTCGCAGCCTGACTCTGAGTGAGAAGAACTACCCAGTCCATAAATTAATTAGAGTTTCTGGCACTGAAGTTGGCCATTTTGTATAAGCTGCATGACTACATCTACGGAGTATATTTTGAAGTAAGGATGTACAATAATCCGCTTACATACATACTGTAATGGGTGCTCACCACAAACAGGACAGAACCGCGAGGCTGAGGTGGGGATTTTTGTATGCACCAACCTGCAGCTGCAAGACTGTGTCCGTATTTGTGTGCATATTTGTATTTGTGTGGCCGGGTCAGTGTAGGAGAAGAAGAATAGCAATGATACTCGCTGTGGTCTGGGGTTGAAGAGGTAGAATGGTCAATGTGCGTAGCCAAGGTCCAGGAGTAGAGATGGTGGGAGTCCAGGTACAAGCCAAGGTCGTGGATAGGAGAAGTCAGGGGTCCAGGTACAAGCCGAGGTCAAGGGTACTAAGAGACAAAACAGGTTAAGCAGGATTGCAAAAGGCAAAGCAGGACAAGGCAAGCTGGGTGCTTGTGGGTAGCACTTCGTCGCAGGTAAGAACTACTATGCTCAGCCGATTTGGAGCAGGGATCGGTCAGAGGAAAGGCTGCAAGTGATGATTTCATCCGCCCACTCAATCGTCAGGAGGCAGAGTGAGCACCACAGGTGAGGAAGATGAGATGATATCCTGCTGTCAGAGTTAACTCCTTGTTGAGTCCTTTTGCTTGACAACAGTAGAACATTTCATTCGCACAATCCTGTTAGTGTGAGGCGCGTCACCAGTGGTGTCACAAGGCATGTCACGGAAGCGGGACCTAAGGCCGATCCTCACACATACTAACCTCTGCAAAATTGGATGCCACCGGCCACAGGTGGTTGGATACCTTGTCCAACTACAGTTTCACTTTAAAATACAAGCCTGGTCCCAAAATATTGGGGCCAACTCTCTGTCCAGAAGGCCCGGATTGAGCTCAGTATCTGAAGACTAAGAATGGGAAGAAATACCGGGTCCTGGGATTCGTGCCATGTGTTCTACCACAGCGATTTTGGAAGGGAAAGACGCCTTCTCTGATCTGCGAGTGGTGGATTCTCTTGGATGTCAATACAATGTGCTCCTGGATGCATATTGCTACCCTCAGGCCCTATTAATGGTGGAAAAATCCAAAATAAGATGGAAGGATATCATTGAAGCTCAGATGGCTGATCCAGTGTGTGGCCCTCTGCACCGGGCAGTACAAAAGAAGAACCCTGCCTTAATTAAGTCTGCTCTCAGGAATACAATCGCCCTTCTCATGAAGGATTGGGACAAATTCCAACTGGAAAATAGTTTGCTATACTGAGTGGTCCCCTACCATAACCATCCAGATAGGAGACAGGTTGTGCTCCCGAGAAAATGGCAATATATGGTGCTGAGGTCGTTGCATGATAACCATTGACACTCACTTGGGCATGGACAAAACGTTTGAGCTCCTAAGAGACCGGTTCTACTGGCCGACAATAAGAAAGTCTATGTAACAACATTGCCAAAGATGCTTGAGGTGCATTCAGAGAAAAACGCTGCCTACACGAGCAGCCCCAATGGGTCATCTAAAAAGTTCTGGTCCCATGGACTTAGTGTGTATGGACTTTCTGTGTATAGAGCCAGATTCCAGAGGCATCGGGAACGTGATAGTGGTAGCTGACCACTATACCTGGTATGCACAGGCTTTTCCCACTAAAGATCAGAAGGCTATAACGGTGTAGTGGGAAAAGTACTTTATTCACTACAGATTGCCTAACCGGATGCACTCTGACCAGGGCCGCGATATTGAGAGCAGACTCATCAAGTCTGTTCAATCGGACTCTGCTTGATATGTTGGGCACCTTACGAGACACAGATAAGGTCAGTTGGAGCAAGCATGTAGAACACCTGGTACATGCCTACAACTGCACCTGGCATGAGTCCACTGGTTTCTCCCCATATTTCATGATGTTCGGCAGAGAAGCAAGGCTACCGGTGGACATCCTTCTTTGAATTTCTACTGATTGAGTGCCCAATGTGGCACACTACCAATACATTAAAAAAACAGACAATAAAACAAAATCTCCAAAGAGCATATCAGTTAGCAGAAGGGACCACAGCTAAACCGAATCAAAATAATATAAGACGATACGACTGCAAGGTACGCTATTGGGAGCTTTGCCCTGGAGACAAGGTCCTTCTGAGAAATCTGGTATTGCCAGGAAAACACAAACTGACAGATGGAGAGATAGACCTTTCGAGGTGGATTCCCAGCTACCTGGGATTCCCATATACCAAATAAAGGATTCAGAAGGCCGGATAACAGTCTGGCATAGAAAACATTTACTACCTATCCCTCAAGTGGATGATCCTCTCCAAGACAAGGAATTAGTGGGAATGGAAGACCCCAAGGAAAATCAGGCCAGCTCATCCAATTAAAGACCCACTTCCGAGGAAGAAGGGAGTTTCCCTTTTGATAATGAGGACTAGTGGGTAGCACCAGAAGAGGAGTCCAATCCTAGCTCCAACAATCCTACTACTTCACCATCCGGTACAACAAACAGGCCTCTTTATCCTAGGAGTCCTAATTTTACACCTAGAAAAGAGACTGTTTAGAAAGAGAATTGAGCTCTATGAGACGAAGAAGTTGCTGAGGAATCTGATACGCTTGATCAAGAATTTCGTCTGGGTCAGAGATTAAGACATCATCCAATGAGGGTGGAAACAAAAGAAAACAGCGCACAACGCCAAATAGTGAAGCAAATTCAACAATATATTATAGAATTAAAAAGGGGGTAATATATCTGCGTATATGAAAAAAGTTGGTAAAAGGCATGTAGTGTGTATCACACTGTTTACCACTCGGCAGCTGTTAACTGTAGAATCGGGTGCTTGCTTCCCTCTGCTGATGCAGCTCAGTTGATTCTGGGGCAGGACGTCAGTCTTTCACTCCCAAGGGGATTTCCCTTCATGCAGCCAGGTTCAGCAGCAGCATTCCCTGAAGAAGTAGTTAATTCTACGAAACTAGTTGGATGTAACATTCTATTGCCTTATATCTGCTTACATTGGCCTTTGTCTATGTATTGGCCTGTCCTGTTTTTAGTTCATCCTGTGTGCTGTTTTGGACACTTGTGAGAGACTTTGTAAGACTGTTCAAACTTCCCTATTGAATCCACCACTGCTGTGTAGACAGTGACGTCATTACACAGCGTCCCGCGACGGAGCGGCATCGTGGCACGCTGAGGGCACCCCAGCAAGCTGCGTTTTAACCTCTGTGCAGAGGATACACCTGCCGAGGTACAGGAGCAGCTTCAAATCGGCCAGGAAGCAGGAGCGATTTCACCGAGCCCCAGTACCAGCTGCTGAACCTGGCTGCATGAAGGGAAATCCCCTTGGGAGTGAAAGACTGACGTCCTGCCCCAGAATCAACTGAGCTGCATCAGCAGAGGGAAGCAAGCACCCGATTCTACAGTTAACAGCTGCCGAGTGGTAAATAGTGTGATACACACTACCAGTACATGCCTTTTACCAACTTTTTTCATGTACGCAGATATATTACCCCCTTTTTAATTCTATAATATATTGTTGAATTTGCTTCACTATTTGGCGTTGTGCGCTGTTTTCTGTTGTTTCCATTCTCTTAGTGTGTGTGGGGTGCTGAGCCACCCCTGCGTTTACAGCTGCAGACGCCATTATCCCCAACACGGTTATGTGGCACTTATTATTTAATGTATAATTATCTCACTGTGGGAGTTGTGGTTTAATTTTTTATAAATTTTTTATCACTAAATTGATGGTATAGTCACTGCACTGTATATATTTATACATTTAAACTTTATAGGTAGTTAGGTAGTAGCGCTCAGTTTTGTTTTTTGTTTTTACTATCCAATGAGGGTGGCTTATGATTCGTTAGGGGCACCCCATTATGAATCACAGTAGTCATCTTGAGGCAAGTTTGCGTCCATAATGGCGATGCTGACCTAAGTATTTAATGCTATTTAAATCAGTGCTACTATAAAAGTTATGTTATATGTTCATGCACCTGTATTTTCTATTATATAAATGTATGTTGGTATCTGGTTTCTCATGCAAGGAAATAAGGTCTTTACCAGGGGGAGAGTGTAGCAGGATGGTTCCACTCACCTCAGGGAAGAACTGAGGCAGGTCCCCGGACTCTCATGCAGAGGTGCGGAGGGCATCTTGGCACACCCAAAGAGACTATAGGACTCCTATGCGGAGGTACGGCGGCCATATTGGCACACCCAAAAGGACTGGAAACAGGAACAGGATGTCCCCGGTGGTTCAGGCTATCCTCTGCTGACTGGAGCCAGCATGACATATTTGCCTGTACCAGCGGAAGAAGAGGTAGTGTCCAGGAAGCCAGTCAGGCTTCCTGGGCTAGGCCAGAAACATCCCCCTAGGCCCCAGACAGCCCCACTCACCTTAAAGGAGTATTGTAAGGCTGGCCAGTAGTCAGGAATTTATCTGTTAGTTCCGATCGCCAGCGGAGTTGTGGAGCAGGACCGAGTACAGAGGAAGATATCCAGGCCTGGAGGAGCTTCCACGTGTTGCCCGGAAGTAAGGCGAGAAGGGGTTCAGGTTTGAGGCCCTGCATCATGGGACACAGTTGCTGCCTGAATCCTAGAGGGAGACCTCACTACATAACCCTAAGTAAAGGAAGGTACCCACGTGCACCAACTATACCAGGGGAGGGTAGCGCTGCACACACACACACACACACACACACACACACACACACACACACACACACACACACACACACACACACACACACACACACACACACACACACTTGTATGACCTTTGGGGACATCTGGCTGTATAAGGTGCCCAAGGGGTGGGGTATAGTGCATATTGGGACCAACGGTGTTGGAGTATTATGGTTATTGCCTATGTTATCCTGCTCTGTTGTATGTGTATTCTGGGGATTCAGTTGGTAAAGAGTTATTGTTTATACCGTGGTGTGTATGTGTTTATACATGGTATACTTACAGTATACACATATGTTCCTGTGAGGGGTACTCTCATCTGCGGCGGGATCCTCATAGGTGGAGGTGCTGCACCACACATCCCAAGCTCCTTATAAGCGGAGGCTTAGGCCTTCTGTATATCCAAACATGTTAGCACCATAGCGTAATAACACTCCTTTCCTGCAAATCCCCCTGGGGGGGGGGGGGGGTGCTACAATTATAATACTTCCAATAATTCTGATAATTCCAATAGTGTGAGTAAGAGACCTGCCAGGGTCTAAGAGGCCAAATGTGCTTCACAATTAAGCATACAGTAAGGTCAGCAGGAACAGAAAGCGGGATCTACTGGGTGGACAAATCTCTGGAAACACAGACCAGTTTAACACAATGAAAAAACATTTTTCAACACTTTAGAACCACAATAAGCCTGTAATGCAAATTTCCTGAAGACTTATATTATATCCAGATGATGTCCCAAAGATAGACAAGAAGTGAATCACAAAAACGCAGTGCTTCAGAGTTAACCCATTCTAGCATATTTGTACATATCAATGCAAACTTTTAAGATGACTCCATGTAAAAATATTCCTTCAGGAGTATTATAAATGGTAGGCCAGATGTTGGACCCAACTTCTTTGCCCATCTGCCAGCCCTCTAATTGCCACCAGACCCCAGCTCTCCCCAGCTGCGGGTCTGCCTCTCCCTCACTCCCTATGCCCCGGTGCTTTCTGGGCCTTGCTGTCAGCGTGCACCAGAAGCTGGGCCCAGTTTCTGGTGTGCACCGGCATGAGAGAGAGGCTTGGCATGGGACAGGGAGGGAGACCTGAAGCTGGGGGGAACCTCACAGCCTCAAGGGCTTCAGAAAGAACCTCAGTGAAACCAGTGAAATCAGGTCCGAGCATTTCTCAGAAAAACTCGAAGAACTCCACAGTCAGCCCGTCTAGCCCTGCGCTTTTCCACAGGACATGAGACGGAGGGCTTCAGAGAGCTCAGCCAGAGTCAATAGAAACTCAAGCTGCTCCCTTCCACGCTCGCTGACCATGGGAAGCACCTCCCATAAGAACCTGCATGCGTTTGGTTGGATGAACTCCGGAAAGAAAAGGTCTGCGTAGAACCTCCGGGCCCTGTCCCAGATGCTCTCTGGGTCCATCAGAGGGGACGCGTCCTCTGCCAGTAACCACAGATGAACATAGAGACAAGCTGTAGATGGACGTTCACAGAGGTACACAATTTGGAGACGTTTATAATGTGAAATTATAATAAGGCTTTATTGTGCCTTTTCCTTTTCATCAGGAAATCCATCCAAACACAGGGGGGGGGGGACAAAGCTTCTATTCACTTGGGAGTATTTCTAGTGAAACACTATGCAATAATTCACATCTCCCTTAGTCAAGCATTTCTCGCAGCCCCAAAACATATAGCATGAAATAAGCAGATATAAGCAGTCTCTTAAGAATAAAAGTCTTATCTGTTTCTTGGAGGGAAAATCTTCTCACTTCCTGGTTCAGCTTCAGGGGTAGTAGTTTTCCCTGTGTCTTGAAATCAGCTCTGCAGTGCAGAGCTCAAGACTGGTCAGCTCCAAAGGTCAGCTCTCAGTCAGAGCTAAGGAGTCACTTCCTGTCTGAACAGACAGGTTTTTGTAAACAATCTAATCAGGCAGGTGGTGTTTAGTAATTAACTACCACACTGCTAGATTAAAGGCACATTACTGAACAGGGATAAGTCCCCTGTTACACAAGCTCAGAAAATACATCAGCCATATTGTAATATAAATCCAAGCATAAAATCAAGTCCACATAGTAACAGGTCTTCAATGAACTAAGGGCTTGCTTGTAGAACTAGTCAGATAATGCTCCGATTAGGGGGAGGAATGAATAAAAGTTACATTCATGGGTTGATCCTACAGTGCAAAATAGCACAATGGAACCCCTAGGAAGCTGTAAAGTACTATGAAATAACATATGAAAGTACTCACACTGTCAAGTAGTCCCGTTTTGTTCTGTACTCAGCGTTCAGCTGCAGCATGAAACTAAAAAGCTGTGTCCATGGAGAGGGCGTGCAAGCAGTGCACTGCTTGTAGAATGAAGTAAAAAATATGACAGTGGCTGGATCAGTAGTAGTAAAAATAAACTGCTTTATTGAGGATCAGACATCACAGAATACACATAGCGCTTTGAGAAGTACTTTGACGCGTTTCGGGCTCCCTGCCCTTTGACAAAGGCTGGCTGCCACCACTGCAGAGCGGGCAACTTCTTCAGCCACAGCCCTCACATAAGCCTCAATACCCTGGCTAGGTGATATAGTGCAACTCACCCCGTGCTTCCTGCTTAGGCGGGGCCTCAGCATTGTTGTTTCTAGGGCCAGTGACTGTAGCTGCCACCTGCACCCATGATGTAGCTTGGGCTGCAGAGGTCAAGCTACCAGCAGGAGGTATGGCCAGGGCACTGGATGTACTAGGCTGAGGGCTGTGGCCATGGTTAGTGCTCATAGCGCAAGTGGATTTGGGGGTCAGGGGCCTGGGTGCTGCCCCTATTAATCCTATTATCCCTCCTCTCCTTAGTCATGATATTATAAGCCTTTATGTCAGAGTAGGAGGTAGTGCCCAGGGAGAGAGGTGCAGACAGTAGCTTTCCCTTTAAGAACTAATTAACCGGCTCTCTGCTAAAAGAGGAAAAAAGGCAGTTTTTAAAACCTGCAGGTCTCTTTTTTTTTGTCCTCCCTTTTTAATTCCTCTCCCCGCAGCAAGAAACTGCACCTCAGCAATCTTTTTTTTTTAAATTGTTGTTTCCCCCACCCTACGGGAGATTATGCCATTACTGGTCGTGTGGTGCATGATACCTGCTGGTAACAGGAGGGCTGAGTCGTCCGCCGATGGTTGTGGGGACACAGGACTAGGCTTCTGGGGTTCATACCCTACATATCTTTAGAAGTGCAGCACCTCCATCTGCCGTAGGCTCCAGGGAACTGAAGATGATCTCCCATGGTAGAATCTATAACCTCTCCCACCATTAAGATCACACACCAGGCCAGAGGTATAATAACAGGAATGGTTTATTGTCTGTATACCAACAGTAGTACACAGCAATCTTCTGCCCAAAGCAATTCCTCTCAGCTACCCACTGATGGATGTTCCCTGGACCTTAACTACAGGCCAGGGCACCTGCAGCAGTCCCAGCTCTTCCCATCCCCTCTAGCAGAGGCAGAGGTATGGTCCACACTCACTCTCCCCAAAGGAAAGAGGACCAGAGAAGGCCCAATAGTCAGGCTCTTGGCTGTATGACCTGCCTCTCTCAAGGGGGTAGAGGCACTACTAAATTTGGGGCGGCACTGCCCTTAAGTACAACCAGGAGGAGGGCATAAGGTCTGACCCATTATTGGACATGCTCACCGCCTCCCACTGTCACTCAAGTGTAAACCAGTGAGTGGGGAAAATTCATATTGACTACTGGCAGGCCTGCTTTACCAGGGCTTACAGCCAGGAGTAGGGCAGGTTAGTAGCCATAGGTTGCATGGCTACATTGTATTTTATTTTTTAAATAGCGCTCCCAAATAAAGAAAGCAACTCATCTTAAAATAATGTGAGTAAAAAAAAAAAAAAAAAGTGGTGGGGGAGGGGATAGGTGATTGAAGCTGGAGTTACCAGTCCAGTTTGAGTAGGGCTGTGCTGGGTTGAATCACTGCAACCCCTTGGGGAAAACAAAAAATGGTTTTAAATCAAAATAAAACCCAAACTCTCTACAAAACACACAATATCCCCTTATTATTCCCACACCAAAATATATCAAATCAAATGAGAAAATAATAAAATAGTTTTTTAAGCAATTGTTTGGGAGCTCTTTACATGTGCTCCCAAAAGCAGATGAGGACTTTATAGTATCTCCAGTTATATATCTGTCCCCTCAAATCTCTCTCCAAATAAATTAGGGAGAGATGTTTGTGCTGAAAAAGGAACATACCTCAGGTACCCTGGGAGATATGCTACTGCCTATATGAAGTATTTTTAAATGAGTCCAAATCCTAAAATATATCCTTAAGGCCAATTAGTCTAGAGGCCCTTGTGATTAAGAGGATATTAGTACCAGACCCAACAGTATTAGAACTCACAACCAAGCCATTCAAGGCAGCAGCTCCAGCACTGAACTAAACTACAGTAGATACCGGGGAAACTCCACTGTCACATATTTCTCAGGTGTGTTCATTTTATGCACAAGGAGCAATGAACTGGCAACCAGGTGACGTCACACCCTGGATGCACATGCTGAGTTAGCAGTGGAGGAAAATAGTTGAGCGCTTTAAAATTGTTACCAAGATATCTCAAGATTTAGTAAAACTGTGGCAATATTAGTGCAGGCAGGAGCAGAGAAGCTAGACATATTACCTAGTATAGTTTTATACTAATGCTATCTGACTATTAGATCCCATCAAATATTAAGATTATCTGAAGCGTCTGCTTTCTAAATGCTATTTATTGCTAGCTGGTTGCTGGATACAATTGAGAGCATAGTGCTACTTTGCTTTAATCAGTGTGTGTATATGCATACTGGATACCTCGCAATTCGACACTTTCCATCTACAGACACTGATCTCTTTTCAGACTGCAGTATGGTGTGATTTATAAATGTGAATGATCTATTTTTGGCCCCACATTGCATACAGCAATGAAGGTGGATTATTCTATTTTTGCACTCATCTTAATCATCGGGATAAATTGCCAATGGATATACCCCTTTGGGCATGAACAATTAAAATAATCCTGAGGTTGATAAGAGTTGTGTGGGACCATTCAAATCTCTCACTCCACCTCACTTTTTAGTTAATACACTTGATTCTATGAGTAATTAACTTTATGTGGATATATTTATCTGTAAATAATAGTAATAATAATAGTCTTATACGTTGATTCCAGTGGTGTGCTTCAATAAGTGCATTTCACACTCCAGGACCTTTCTTTATTCATGCCCTCCAGCATTCTGTTTGACTAGATCAACTGCATTACCCTGATTTAAATTCCTACTTACCTCCTCAAATAAACTAATAAGGTCAGCTTAGCATGACCTATCCTACATAAATCATGCTTACTATTGCTAATAATTTTGTTATCCAATAACTGATCAAAAAGGTATGGAAAAGTTATGCTGTACATAGTAGCAGGTTAATAGTCCAGCACCGGCCTTAGGGAAAGGCGGCGGCCTTGGGTCCCGCATCTTTGGGAGCACCGTGCTCCCTCCACTTCCTCCTCCTGTTGGTGACGAAATCCAACTTCTGCTCGACTGGAGGGGAGAGCTGGAGGAGGGAGCCCGGGGCCCCACCTCCACCAGCTCCCCACTCCTCCCCCCTCTGGTCAGGCAGAAGTTGATCCCGGTGCCGACAGGAAGAGGGAGAACAGGGAGGGAGCGGAGGGAGCGCGAGGCCGCTGAATTGGCTAGACTGCTTCTCACCGACAGATAGGTGTGTGTTTTTCTTTGAGAGAGTGGTCGTACCTTCTCCGGAGCACGTCACCTCCTGTAGCGTCACATTGCCGTGGTGACCAACATCAAATGACAATGCAACATCATATGCCGATGCGTTTGCCATAGCAATGTGACGTCATATATCACTGTGACATCATGATACCACGACGCTGCCGCAAGATGGCCACTTTTCAAGGTAAATCCCCTAAACTTTTTTTACAGGGGTTGCCGCCCTGGGCCCTGCAAACCTTAAGCAGCCTAAAGTATATTGCTGAGAGCCCCATTCGACATGGTGCATAGTAATGTATCCCTTACCACAGGTAACACGTATATTAGCTCCAATAATTTGCCTGCCCATCTCACACAAAGGGTCCTATATTTTCTTTTTTAACCTTTTTGTTATTAAGGTACTTAAATAACTTTTTAGTGTTGATCTTACTTTCTATAGCAATCCTTTTATTGTTTTCCATTTTTGCTAATCTGATTGAAGTTTTGCAACTTGTTACATTCCTTAAAATTAGAGATGGGCGGAACAGTCCAAATCTGTTCCTCAGAATTTCCCAGATATTTTATGCCAAATCTGACCCACCATTTCCCACCAAAAACCACTTTGTTAATAATCCAGACTCATTCCAAAAACCTTATGTTTTCTTAAATTTAAAAAAAAAAAATAATAATAAGTTTGAAGCAGGAGGTTTCCGGGGGTGAGCCCAATTAATTTAATCTCCGGGAACCCCCTCCTTCCCAAGATAATTACCTCCATAGGGGGGCTAGTATCTCTCTTCAGTTTAAATGTCCCAGTCACGTAGACTAATAGGAAGCTGTGACCAGAAAATATAAACTGCACAGAGATACCGGCAGCACCCATGGTGGTGTGTATCTTAGGAAGCACATTTAACAAAATATCCATTACAATTGTAGTAGGGTATGTACCATAGTACCTATCTTTCCCCTGTTATATCTGTTATGTAAGTCCTGTTAGCTACAGGCAGAAACAGGTTAAGATCTGTGGGCTCTTGACCCCCCCTTATGCCTCTCTTATGAGTGATGGAAGTAAGGTGGTGACTCATGGTCTGTGTAAGCCTATCAGGGATAGGTACAGACCATGAGCCTGCCCCTTCCAGAGTCTTCCAGGCGGGTGTGGAAAGTTAGCCTCAGTCTTCTTCCTGCTCCGGTGAAGAGAGGAAGAAAGAGCTGTGTCTCACCCATGGCAGGGATGAGCGTACTCCCTTTCAGTCCTTGGACTGAGGGAACAACAGGCTCAGCCACCAAGGCCTGTAAGACCAGGGCCTGCACCATCTAGAAGTCTAGGACTTCCAAGACCTTGCACAACTGCAGGGAGAACTGCAGTGGCTGCTACCATGCATGCCAATAAAGTCCCTTGTTCACCATACACTCCTGTCTGAGTATCAG
>NC_134484.1:93126308-93141308 GCF_040206685.1 Ascaphus truei | reverse complement strand
TTTTTTAAGTCAATAAACGGTATTACACTATTTTTTTCCCCTCTTTTCCCTATTTTCTGAGGAATCATCAGGGGGCTCCCCCTCTCCCCCCAACCCTCCCTCCCCCCAGAGGATTAGTCATCTGATCAAGACCAGACACCTAATGTGAGTGTATCTCCTACTCTATTTATTATTTACCCCCATAAAGAGATTCAAGGTATCTATATGTGTTGAATTTTTCCTCATTGTGGTACCCCTCTCTCTTTCATTTTCTACGTTCATATATGTCCTGGAGCCACAAGCAGAACAACGTGCCTGAGGATCCCCCCCCTTTCAATTCTACACATCAATACAGAGGTTGGCGAATCACCTCTGAGAGACTCGGGCAGCGGAACTGTATTGTGTGAAGGACTGAAGTTACGAATTGTACAGTAGGACTCTTTTTGGCGCAACTATTCTATCTCCTTTACACTCCAAGTGTAGCCATAGTCTCCATCCCTCCATTTATTTTGGATTTCTATATATGTGTGTGTCTGTTGCCTGTGGTCTACTGCAAGATACCAAGACTACAGATAAGAGGCACCATCTACAGTGGACCACACGCTGCAAACAGTTGCCCTAACTGTCTTCACTCTCACAAGCCCATGTGAGTGTATTTATTTATTTATTTATTCATCCATTTATTCAATTCATCCTCTCTGACACCCCAGTGTGTTGGAACCGCATGTGTGCACTCACCTTTTGATCCCCTCTGTGTGTGTCTCCTGTGTGTTCACTACGGCTCATTTGAGCCAGAACATACGGTAATTAGAGACCATCCACTAGCGATCAACATAAGACGACAACCACTTCAGTTGATGACTTCACTTCGTGACCAGATCAAGAATACCAAAGACAACGCTGAGGGATTCTGCTCACATATGCCCGTGTGAGTATCTATAGTATCATCATCCCTCACCTATTGTTCATTTATTAATTCACTTATTTATGCTCTCCACATGCGCTCATCTCCACTCTTTTCGCTAAACATACCCAGGATCAGGGGTTGATCCTAATTTGATTGAGCTGCAGTTTAATCAGTACCTTCCGCCACCCTGAGCCCTGCATTCTTCTTCAATCCACGCCACCTTAGGGGGCTTTAAAAAAGATCCATTTGAGGGAGCGCCACTGTCATTTCCTTTTCTTGGTAGATCTAAGACTATAACGAGATCTCGCACTTCACTTCTGACAGGTATGACAAAGGACAACAAGAACACTACAGATAAAACAATTTTTTTATTGGGAAATACGATCATAACTGGCGGAAATATATGGGTGACAAATTGGGTGACAAATTGGTTAGCAGTCACTACATCCCTAGCAGATCCTCCACCTTCCTCACAAGGGAAATAACAAAAGGCTTTACATCATGTCATTCCTGTTCAGCCTGTCCTTATATGCAGGCCAGTGTGGAATTTTTTGATTCTAAAGGACTTACAAGGTTTGAAATCAGAGCTAGATAGAATTGTAAATCAAAGGTGGTAATATACTGTTTTATGTGCTCATGCCCAATGGGTTACATTGGTATGACCACGAGAGAGTTGAGATTCCGCTTGTTAGAGCACGTACATAACATCAAAAACAGTGATCGTGACTCTCAGTGTGGTCGTAAACTAACTACAGTAGCAAGACACTTTAGGGCTAAACATAATTCGGATGCTAGCTTACTAAAGGTCTTTGCCATCGACCAGGTGTCTTTGGGCATTAGAAGTGGCGACCTGGAACGTTTACTCTTGCAACGCGAGTGTCGCTGGATTGTCAAATTGGGGACCTTGCTACCCTCAGGTATGAATGAGTACATGGGGTTTGAAATGTTCCTATGACGGTCCAGTGCACTCATTTGATATATAATATCTGATTAAATTTGATTTATTGTATCTTTTATTTTTAATATCTTTTACTTTATTTATCTCATCTCTTATGGGCATTTAGAGTTCATATTATGCATTGTTTATGCACTCCTGCTTTTTAATTTCTTTTTAATCCATTTCTTATTTTACTTATCTCTCTTTAATTGTTTTTTGTAATTATTTTTATATAAGTTATAAGTTTCCTTTGTATCATGTGTCCTTTTTTTCCACATTGACCTGCATGTATATTAGTATGGGCAGTACTAGTTTTTCTGAATAGTCTTCATGTCCGTTCAGGCTTTGTGGGAATATTTGACATTTTATTATAGGGAGTGTTAGGACCAGTAGGTCAGGCCAGAATCTACACGTGTTAAGCATCCATTTTGTCTGATCATAACAAGTTAAGATTCTGTAGTCAGCCTTTTGCTGAAATATAATTCCTAAATGCACTCAGTTTCTGCCAAATTACATTTCCTTTCTTCCTGCTCAGGATATTGCTAAGATACTTTTTGTATTGTCAGTCTCCTGCTCATTTAGTTAGAATATAATAGACTGATTCTCTGAAAGAGGGAAAATAGTGTCATTTAGTTGATAGAGATTCAAGGTCTCTTTTGATAACAGACAATGAATAAGCTATGTATTCATACATTGCTTGTATTGGGAGAGACACGTCCCAAAATCATGCCACTAATATGTCCTGCCCCTAAATCACGCCTCTAATCAAAGCTACGCCCAAGACACACCCAGGATACGCCTATGTTATGCCTATGTTACGCCTCTAACCAATATCTTATTTTTCCTGTATAAAAGTCATTACCCTATGAGTAATAAATTGAGACAAAGGATTTGAAACCTGGCTTGCGTTACGTTTCATTTCTTTCGTATTCCCGGGCCTGTAAGTTCAACAAAAATCGGAGATAACAAGTTGCAGGGCGTGATAAGCTTCCTGGGAAGTCTGCTGCAAACGGTGCAGATTGTGTATCCAGTCACAAGGCCTTCAGTTTTCTTGGCAGAGGGAAGGTTCCTCTCAGTTCTAAAGCCTGGGTGAGGAATAACGGTTTTCCTTCAGCTTTGGTGTTTGGGGATTCACAGAGGCGGCAAGTGAGTATATGTGATATTTACATTGTCTCACCCCCCCTCTGGGAATTTAAAAGGCCTAAATTGTGACTGAAGATTGGTTTAGAGGCCCTGTGGCAGGACGGCCTGTAGCCGAGGTCAGGGAACAGTCCACACGTGTAGTTTCAGGATAAATGAAAACGTTCAGTGGCTTTATTTCTCCACAGCAACATAACATGCGGGTACACTGTCCCTTTAAGCAAATAAATCCTGCTCCAGTCCTAGCTAGCAGGCTGGCTGGCTAAACCATACCTAAACCGTAAGAGTCTTTTTAAGCAGTCATGCAAACAAATGAAAGAAATCTTACATTGGCTGCATTTAAAATAATCAAAATGCAAATTGATTCGGGTCACTGCTTTAATTTTAATGAGCGTTGTGGGGCAGGAAAAATCCTTGGGACTTAAAGGATACCCATGGAAATGTTTTTTTTTTAATTTTAATTATTATTATTTATTTTAGTGTGCTGTATCCTTCTGGCTAGCAGCACATCTATCCATGTGCTCTCATCTGAGACAGGCAGCTACTGCTTGTAACAAGATCCTTATCTGTCTTGCTGGCTCTCAGGTGTCAGCTTACATCATGATTAGCTAGCTTCCACCTGAGTTAACCCTTATGAGTGCTGGATGAAGCACTCAGACATATGTTTCCCAGGCATAACTGATAGGGGTTGACTTCACCCTGTCACATACCTCCCCTGTTTGTGTGTGGCTAGTGTCCCACATGGCTGAAGCCCGACCCTCCACTCCTTCTCTTGACAAAAAATCAGCATTTCCATGGTCTTTTCCAGGTCTATGCTGAATATCAAAAGAGAAGGGTTGGTGGGCCATATACCACCTGGTCAACCTTGGATTTGTGTCCTTCATGGTGTTTAACCACTTCAAGGGCGCATGGTCAGTGACCAGGGTGAAGTGTACTCCGGCGACATAATGTCTCAAGGCCTCAATTGCCCATTTTACAGCGAGGCACTCCTTCTCAATAACGGAATACCTCACTTCCCTTGGGAACAGCTTCCGGCTGATGAACAGTATGGGGTGTTCAACACCATCAAATTGCTGAGACAGCACTGCTCCCAGTCCTACCTCTGAGGCATCCGTCTGGATGATGAAGGGCTCTTTAAAATCTGGGCTCCGAAGAGCGGGGCCCTCTGACAGGCACTTTTTTAGCATGTCAAATGTGTCTTGGCACTCCCAAGACCATTTAACTTGGGTCGGGCACTCTTTTTTGTCAGATCTGTTAGGGGTGCAGATATTTCTGAAAAATTGGGGATAAACTGCCGGTAATACCCTGCTAGCCCCAAAAGGGAGCGGACCTGTGTCTTTGTCTGTGGGGTGGGGACTTACTTTATGGTGGCCACCTTGCTAGCTAGTGGCCTTACTATCCCTCCCCCAACGGCATAGCCAAAGTACTTTGTAGTGGATTTACCCAGGGCACATTTTTTTGGATTTGCAGTGAGCCCTGCTTCTCTTAAGGACGATAGGACTGCCCTTAACCTTTTTATATGAGACTGCCAGTATCTGCTATAGATGACAATGTCATCCAAGTAGGCTGCGGCATATGCCCTATGGGGTCGTAGTACCTTGTCCATTAACCTTTGGAACGTGGCTGGAGCCCCATGTAATCCAAATGGCATAGTGACGAATTGGTATAACCCGAGAGGGGTGGCGAAGGCAGTTTTGCATTTGGATTCTTCCGCTAGAGGTATCTGCCAATATCCTTTCGTGAGATCTAGGGTAGAGATATACTCTGCTTTCCCAAGCGAGTCAAGCAATTCATCCACCCTAGGCATTGGATATGCATCAAATCTGGATACAGCATTTACCTTTCGCAGATCCACGCAAAACCTCACTTTCCATCTGGTTTAGGGACCAACACGATAGGGCTACACCATTCGCTGTGGGACTCCTCGATCACGCCCAATTCCAACATGTCTATTATCTCCCTCTCCACCAGGTCTTTTCGGCCCTCTGGCAATCTATAGGGACGGGACCGTACTTTTACGCCAGGTTCTGTCTCAATCCTATGGGACACTAAATTAGTCTGCCCTGGCAGCTCCGAAAAAACATCTGGGAACTGGTCACATAATTCAAGTAGGTCTGACCTTTGTTCCGTTGTTAACTGCCCTCCCATGGGAACCTGATGGTCATTGTACGTACTACCCTTTGGAAGCTGCGGACCCAAATCCGTTTCTCCTTCCCGAGGGTGGATGAACAGCGATCTCATCGTTTTCCAGGGTTTCAGGAGGTTCACGTGGTAGATTTGTTTACCCTTCCTGGACCCTGGTTGAGAGATCTCATAGTTCACCTCCCCGGTGCGGCGGAGAACTTGGAAAGGACCCTGCCACTTCGCAAGGAGTTTACTCTCTGATGTCGGTAGTAGTAGCATCACTTGGTCCCCAGGTTGGAAGACCCTCAAGCGAGCATTTTGGTTGTACTGCCTCTCTTGATGTTCTTGGCAGATTTGAGGCTTTCCTTAGCAAACCGACCTATTATGTCTAGGTGGTTTCTAAGGTCTATGACATACTGAAGGGTATTCTTGGAGGGGGAAGGCTCCTCCTCCCAGGATTCCTTCAGTAGGTCGAGAATACCCCGAGGTTGGCGTCCATATAGGAGCTCAAACGGGGAGAAGCCTGTGGATGATTGGGGAACTTCTCGTACCGCAAACAACAGGAAAGGGAGAAGTTCATCCCAAGCTCGCTTTTCAGTGTCCACAAACTTCCTAAGCATGGTTTTTAAAGTACGGTTAAACCTCTCTACCAATCCATCAGTCTGAGGATGGTAGACTGAGGTCCGGACGGATTTTACCTCCAATAACTTTAGGACATCCTGCATTAACTTTGCCATGAAATTTGTTCCCTGGTCAGTTAACATTACTTGGGGAAGTCCTACCCTAGAGAACAGTTCTAACAGCCTGTGAGCAACCTGTTTAGCAGTGGCTGATCTAAGAGGGAAGGTCTCAGGATATCTGGTGGCATAATCTACCACAACGAGTATAAATTTATGTCCCTTCGCAGAGGGTTCTAAAGGTCTGACCAGATCTACCCCAATTCTCTGAATGAGACGGCTACCAAGGGCAGAGGAACCAAGGGAGCCGGCTTCTGTCCTTTTTGGCTAGTTAACTGGCATTCAGGACATGTCTCACATAGTTTCATGATGTCACCATGTATGCCTGGCCAGTAAAACCGGGACGAGATGCGGTCCGTGGTTTTATCTCTGCCCAAATGACCACCCCATGGGAGAGTATGGGCTAGGGTGAACACCGTTTTAATCAACCCTTTAGGGACTAGCATCTGTCGAATGACCTCCCCTGTTTGTGTAACCTTATTCACACGATATAGAATGTCATTCAACAGCTCAAAATGTGGAAACACTTTTACACCCTGTTCAACCATTATCTTGTTGTTGACCTGTACCACCTTCTCATATTGTCTAGCCAGAGCTGGGTCCTCCCTCTGCCTCTGACGGAAGTCAGGAAGATCCAGGTCTGGCAAAATTCCCGTATCTATCTGTTCCCCACCCTGGTCATCCCCGGCCATGACCTGCAGTCCTTTGGGCTGACTAATGTTACCAAGAGTCCCAGCCTTTCTTAACCAGTCCTCTTTTTCCGCACGTCTCTGTTTACGTGTCTTTGGGACATGGTGTCTACGGGGAAAAATCTCTGGGGAAAAAGGGAACAACCAGTTCCCAGATACAAAAAGGGAACAACCAGTTCCCGGTACCAGAGAAGTAGGCTCCGTAGGAGTAGGGGCCAACAATGTTTCGAGGTAGGGCCAGTCTTGGCCAAGTAGAACAGGAACAGGTAGCCAGGGAGCAACTCCCACTAGTAGGCTAGCCTCTTGATCCTGGATACGCAGTAGAACGTTCGCCATCGGGTATCTCTTTGTATCCCCATGGATACACTCGATATTCCAAGGAGAGTCATATTGCTTGGAATTAGGCCCTCTAGGATCAGGGTTTTTCCAGAGCCCGAGTCCAGCATGGCGTTTACTTTTGTCCCCTCCAGAGATGCTGGGACTAACCACGGATTGTGGTCCCCTCGGAGACAAGCTGTGGCAGTGGTTCTGCCATATGAACAGTCCATCTCATCATCTCCTGAATCCGCAACCTCGGTCGTCAGCAGAAGCTCTCGACGGGGCTCGGTGTTTGGACCTCTCCGCTGTTGGATGGGGTCCTCCCTTCTGGTTGGTGGGGTTATCCTCTCCACTGGGTGGGTGACACGAGTCTAGGTTCTCGGGGAATACTGTGGGTGGCGGCCTCCCTTGAGTGATCCAGTGGCCTCGGACCCAAGATGGGAGTCTCTGCGGGAGTTTGTACCCGGAACCCTCCGAGATGGGAAAGGGTCTTCCGATCAGGTTGACTGGATCTCCCGAGCTGGCGGGTTGTAGACCCCTCGATTGTCTGCTCTCCTGCCTCTAGCATCACCGGAAGCAATTGGTGTTTGCACCGGCCGTTCCCAGCTATCCTGTTGGGTGTCAACGCCCAGGAAGTTTTCCACCAAGCGGACCGCTGAATCCAGGGAAAATGCAGCGTGTCTTTTTACCCAGGAGCGGGAGGAGGGGGGCAGAATCTGTATGAACTGCTCGAGCACAAACTGTTCAAGGATCTCTGCCTTGTCATGTTTTTCCGGTTGTATCCACCTGGTACATAAGTCTACTAAGCGGTGGGCTACGACCCGGGGTCTGTCTCTGTTTGTATATTTGACTGTCCGGAACTGCCGTCGGTAGGTCTCTGGAGTGAGGCCTAGGCGATCCAGAATAGCAGCCTTTAGTTGCTGATAGTCCATGGCCTCGTCTGCTGGAAGAGCCTGGTAGGCTGCCTGATCTTCTCCTATGAGGAGTGGAGCCAGAGTCGTTACCCAGCGATCAACTGTCCAGCCGTGGGCCGTGGCTACCCTTTCAAAAGTGAGGAGAAATGCCTCTGGGTCTTCGTTTGGATTCATTTTATGCAGCATCATCGGTGGGTTATTTGGAATCCCTGGTCTGCCTGGGGCTGGGCCTTCGGCCAGCAATTGGAGTAGCTTTTCCTCTCGCCGGGCCTGTCGCTCATCTTGCTGGGCCTGTCGCTCATCTTGATGGGCCTGTCGCTCAGATTGCTGGGTCTGTTGCTCAGCTTGTGTCTCTGCTAGCTGGAGCTGTTGCTCAAGGAACTGAGAAAAAATTGTCTCCATTTTTTTTCCCTGTCCGTGTGTGTGTGGCCCTTCAGATACAGGGCCCGTCCAACATCCCACTTCTGACACCACCTGTGGCAGGACGGCCTGTAGCCGAGGTCAGGGAACAGTCCACACGTGTAGTTTCAGGATAAATGAAAACGTTCAGTGGCTTTATTTCTCCACAGCAACATAACATGCGGGTACACTGTCCCTTTAAGCAAATAAATCCTGCTCCACATAGGGAGAAAACTGACTAACACAGCAGTCCTAGCTAGCAGGCTGGCTGGCTAAACCATACCCAAACCGTAAGAGTCTTTTTAAGCAGTCATGCAAACAAATTAAAGAAATCTTACTTTGGCTGCAGTAAGTAGTGTGCTGTATCCTTCTGGCTAGCAGCACATCTATCCATGTGCTCTCATCTGAGACAGGCAGCTACTGCTTGTAACAAGATCCTTATCTATCTTGCTGGCTCTCAGGTGTCAGCTTACATCATGATTAGCTAGCTTCCACCTGAGTTAACCCTTATGAGTGCTGGATGAAGCACTCAGACATATGTTTCCCAGGCATAACTGATAGGGGTTGACTTCACCCTGTCACATGCCCTTTAACAAAATTTTTGGTTAAGTCCAGTAAATTTTGTGCACGACTGGACTGTTATCTCTGATCTAGTTGAACGACCATTTTTTATAGTGTAAAGTATAAGAATTGTATCATAATTTAGCTGTTTTTCTTTAAGCTACTGATGGGTGCTTACATGAGTAAGAATGACTCTGGAGGGAAGCCTAGGAATGTACAAGTTTTTAAATGCGAGTGTAAATCTGGTCGGACTCCTGAGCAATTTGTTGCTCAGACAGCTGGTGATTATTATTGTGACCCGTTTGTCGATTATGCAGAAGGTTGTTCTCAGCATGAAAATAAGGCAATGTATTTACAAGGCAGAGGGCAGAATAGACGGAGATCTTATGCTGGTCCCAGAAATCAATCAGGAAGAATAGCTCAGAATAATGGTGTCTGTTTTAATTGTGGGGGTTTTGGTCATTGGCAGAGAGTGTGCCACTATCAGTCAGAAGCAGGGAAGTGCTGCTTTGCCAGTGGGGGCTCAGAGTGCAAGTCCCTGTAAAAAAAAAAAAAAAAAAAAAAAAAGCTTATGTAAAAGAGTTTATTTGTAACCCTGATGAATTTTTTCCTGGAAGATTTCTTGTGTGAAAGATACTGTGAGTTTTGCTGATTATCATGTGTGTATAGGTCGCCATCCATGCATTTGCAGATAATTACAAAAATTATGAATATTAGTTGCTCATGATGAAATCTAAATTTTAATAGGTTTTTAAAAGGTGTACACCGAATTTAGAGAGAAATACCTCACAACAAAAAGGGAGTATATTCAGCTCTGTCCCTGGTAATAGTTTGAAGGGTTTATTCGTCCTGGCCAGGCGGATACTTTTTAAACTGGAGACATTTATTTACGTGTGCGGTATTTCTATCTTAACGAAAAGAGGGGCACAGCCTCTCCCTTACAGTTTAAAGAATGTGAAGCATTCACATATTAAAATTAACTAGCTCTGTGCTTAAGCAGTTTATTTGTGAGAACAAGGTAATGTAGAACTGTTTTGTCATCTGTGTATTTCTGTGAAGCTGGCTGTGTATGAGAGACGTTTTTGTGTTGTGTGTCTTGTATTGTGTGTAACCAGTAAGATAACACATTTCAATTTTATTTCTACAGGATTAAGATATGTTTGGGAATGTTTTTGTTTAAAAATGCTGGTAAAAGCTCCCAAACACAATTTGAATTATATATTGTATTATATATGTATATAACGCCATTAATGTGCATAGCGTTTCAAAGGAGGGTGTCCGTGGTGGCAAATGCTGCAGAGAGGTTGAGTAATATGAGCAGAGTGTAATGATATATGTCTTTAGCAGCATGGAGGTCATCAGTTATTTTAGTGAGAATTGTCTCCGTTAAATAAGCAGTGTAGAAGCCATACAAGACAGGTAGGGTCAAGCTTGCTGTTTTTTTAGTCATGGTATAACTGTTGCATGTTTGAAGAGATTTTGTATTAGTTTAAGAGAGGGCAGAGTTGAAACGGGATAGCATAAAATTGTATTGATGAAAGTTTGCAGGAATATGAGATTTCTTTCAGAAGGCTTTCAAGGCCATACAAAATGCAGTTTTAAGACAGCGAAACCCGTTATCTGCTATCTGTACTTTGAGGTTTCTGGCGAAAGACATGGAACAACTGGCTGTTTGCCCAGAAAGAAAAAAAAAACGCTTTGAAAATTATTATTATTTTTTTAAAGTCGGAGTGTCTTTAAAAGTTAATGCTGGCCGTGTGCTCAGCACTTTGCAAAGAGTTCAAAATTATTTGTCTATTTTAAAAGGAAATCTTTTGTTCAGGATTTCAGGATTTTTCTTATATTTACAGGTTCCCTATTGTTAATGCCACAGTTCTTAAAAGACCTACTGCAGGCTTTTTCTTTTAACAAAAGCAGTAAATATTTTTATAGTCGCTACTGCTGCGGCCGAGTTTATTCGAGCATTTGCCCGTTCTCGGCCGCAGCAGTTACCTGGCGCGCGCCGGATAGTGCCGGGCGCGCGCCGAAGCAGCGGAGGAGAGGCCCGCCGATCACGGCTTCCCCCTCTCCTCTCCGGGTCCGCCGGGTCCCCCGGAACCCCCTGCCGCCGTCCCCCACAATGCGGGACACCAGGGCTCCCTCGGGGAGCCCTGGACGTGCGTGCAGGGGACGCAGGCACCCGATGACGCGTGACCGCGCATCGGAGACGCGCGGCACGCCGAGGGGCTGTCACTTGCAAGCCGGGAAATCTCCCGGCTTGCGGAACTGGCCACACTTCAATAAAGTGTGTCGCCAGTGTATATATACAAATCTATTTACCAGTTTAATTTTGCTATATATCAAGCAACCTGTTTTCATAACTATTTTTGTATTTTTGTTCACATAATTATATAGATAATATGTGAACAAAAGAGGGGAGATACATAGGTTAATGAAGGACTCTCTGAGATCCCTATAGAGGCTCCAGAACTTGATATGTTGTAAATAATATACAATGCACAGCAGGTTCAGAATTTATTTGAAGCAATGTTAACTCAAGGGCTCTTGCAGTAATAAAGGTTGCTGCCATACTAACAGGGCTGACAGGCTCCTGGTAAAAAATAATAATACCTTTGCAGATGTCACAGAAAAGCAGGTAGCAAGCCGTCCCTATGTTGAGGGATATATCATATCTGCCAAATGTATAATTTTGTAACCATTTATTCATTTTTGGGTATGTCCTGGACATAGAGTTAAAGGACAGGGGATATATAATTGCAAGTGCAGTTGCTTAAGTGAACAGGGTATACATTATATACAGGGCATTTCACATTTTTAGCAGAATAGTTACAGTGGAGTGTTTGAGGTGAAAGCCAGGAGTGACTGTGGGTGTGGGACAGTAGCCATGAGTGCAGGCTGTTGAGATGCTTGATTTGTGGGGTGAGTTTTAAGATTAGTTAGTATTAAATGACTAAAAGGTTGACACCATTTGCATCAGAGAAAATGGCAGATGGCAGTTAGGTATGAATGAGAGTAAGTGTGTATTGGGAGAAGAGAGATTGATTTGTAGTTTGAGACAGTGTTTTTGTCCCCATTTTTGAAGATTGGGACAACTCTGGCAGTTTTCCAGGTCTTAGGGATATGGCCTGCAGACAGGATAGAGTTGATTATGGAAGCAATTGGTTTGGTACAGGCTGAGGTACCAAGTTTTAGGAACTTGGATTGTAACAAATTCAAGTCCACATTGGTTGCTTAGTTTAAAATTTGAGGAGCGTTAATATGGGATATCTCTGTTTATATGCGGATGCTAACAATAGTAGTAACCATATTAATACAATAATTTATTTCTAGGTATAAATTCTCTCCCTATGAGACACTTATGGGATGAGTTATGACCATCAGTAGTACAAAGTAACGAATTAAGGACCATATTATTGGTAATAAAACAATTAATAAGTATTACATGCAACTATTATATATTTTTTAGTCTTTCTAGGCACAGGTTAAAGCTGAAAGTGCACCTATGCGAGACGGGTTTACGGTCAAGCATTTTCTACGCAAGCACGCTCTTCATCCAAGATGAAAAGGCAATTTGAATACTAATCATCACCAGCATTGCAGTAAAAAATTCTTATCATCATGGATACACATCACGCACGTCAAAATAGTGCCAGCTTAGGCACAAACAGCTAATAAAGACAAAGACATAGCACCTGCAAATAAGTGTTTTGATGGACACAATACTCTCTGACTACTAATCATCAAGGGAGAAAGGTCATAGGCAAAAAAGTCCAGGCCTCAACACACGAACTTTGAACTTTTTATTTTTACAGGTTTTTATTATTTTCCAGTTACAATGTATGCTCCATTATGTTTGTGTAAGTGGCGTCCCATAAGGATGACAAAATAGTATAAGGTATTATTTGTTTAACTCTGTTTTCTTTTGTTTGGATTTATAGATTAACAGAATCTCCCTGCAGAATGATATCCCAGTGGGAGAATGCTTTATCAGTCAAACACACGGTTATGTTAATTGCTCACAGGTAGAGTTGGAAACAGAAGAGAGACACCCAATACACAAGTGCTAAAAAGTAGTCTATGGGAAAAATAAGTTTCGGGGAATTTATTCCCAAATGTAGGAGTTGGGTTACTGTATGACAGGTTTACAGGGATATCCTCAATCATACAACCACAGACATTTACTCACTTAACCAAGAATAGGTTTAGTTTAAATTAATGGCTCTGCAGAATAAAATAGCTCTAGACTATATTTTAGCCTCAAAGGGAGGGGCATGTATGCGCCCTAGTTAAAGCGCAATGTTGTGTATTTATCCAGGATTCAGGGACCATGGGGACTTGGTGGTTGGATTGATTTGCTTTGAGCGAAGCTAGCGAATGTTTTTGTATGTGTGTGTTTGTCCTACTCATTGCTCTCTATGTGTTAAATACAGCAAAACTCTGATCCAGAAGTGCGTTGCAACCCCCACCGACGCTATGCCTCTCTGCGGTGATGATGTCGCCAATCCCCCAGAAGAAGAGACCGAAGAAGAAATCAAATGGGCTGATATAATGGCCGGAAAGAAAGGAATTAAGTTATGCACAACTTGGATATCTTGGTCCATCAGGACTATGAAATGGTTAACTGTTCTGTTCTTTAAATAGACTGTCTCTTAAGGATATGGGGGGACTGAGAAGACTGGAAATGAGGAAGGTGAGAGGTCACCAAGGGCCGTGAGTCAACCACAAGGAAAGGATCACAAGTCATCCATTTTGACCATAGCAGCCATCTTGGTCCGTTTTGCCATTCTGAGTAAATGCAGTATGAAAGATGCGTGCAAGAAGAATGTTTGTGCAGTCGCTCTTAGCAGAAATTAGCCCCCACCAATTCTCACAAATAGCTGACCCTTAAATTATGCGACACATTGAGATGTAAGCCATTTTCGAATCTATAGAAATATTTAAAGAAATATATATGTCTCTATTGGTCACTACAAGGCTCTAGTCATAGAGAGGAGTACCAAATAAGGGTATTTGTTCTTTTAGAGAACAAAAAGGAGGGAATTGTTAGGACCAGTAGGTCAGGCCAGAATCTACACGTGTTAAGCATCCATTTTGTCTGATCATAACTAGTTAAGATTCTGTAGTCAGCCTTTCGCTGAAATATAATTCCTAAATGCACTCAGTTTCTGCCAAATTACATTTCCTTTCTTCCTGCTCAGGATATTGCTAAGATACTTTTTGTATTGTCAGTCTCCTGCTCTTTTATTTAGAATATAATAGACTGATTCTCTGAAAGAGGGAAAATAGTGTAAATTAGTTGATAGAGATTCAAGGTCTCTTTTGATAACAGACAATGAATAAGCTATGTATTCATACATTGCTTGTATTGGGAGAGACACGTCCCAAAATCATGCCACTAATATGTCCTGCCCCTAAATCACGCCTCTAATCAAAGCTACGCCCAAGACACACCCAGGATACGCCTATGTTACGCCTATGTTACGCCTCTAACCAATATCTTATTTTTCCTGTATAAAAGTCATTACCCTATGAGTAATAAATTGAGACAAAGGATTTGAAACCTGGCTTGCGTTACGTTTCATTTCTTTCGTATTCCCGGGCCTGTAATTTCAACAAAAATCGGAGATAACAAGTTGCAGGGCGTGATAAGCTTCCTGGGAAGTCTGCTGCAAACGGTGCAGATTGTGTATCCAGTCACAAGGCCTTCAGCTTTCTTGGCAGAGTGAAGGTTCCTCTCAGTTCTGAAGCCTAGGCGAGGAATAACGGTTTTCCTTCAGGGAGTTTATTCTCTCCTTTAAGACATTTAGACAATCTTTTTCTCAATACTTGGCTTTTTGGCTCTTATGTATAGCTTTTCT
This sequence comes from Ascaphus truei, assembly GCF_040206685.1. Classification (NCBI taxonomy): domain Eukaryota; kingdom Metazoa; phylum Chordata; class Amphibia; order Anura; family Ascaphidae; genus Ascaphus; species Ascaphus truei. The sequence goes on along the minus strand of NC_134484.1, from coordinate 93,126,745 downwards.
AGCATGTTAAATTTCTTCATGTTAGAATTGCGCTTTTCTTGTGTTTCAGATACTTCTTTCCTATATTACTCATGTCTGCCTTCATTTCAGACCTGCTCCGGTTACCCCTCTCATCAAGGAGGAGCCATGACGCAATTCTATCAGCTGTGGTGTCTCCGGCTGGCTCACTCATAAGATCATGTCCACGTCACATTAATTTCAACTACATATACGGCTCTAATTAGCCATTACGTCAAGCCCCCGGACGAAGCAGGTGGCGAAACGTGCGCATCGAGGCTCCTTTGTTTGTCTTGGATCCAGCGGTGCCCCTGGCTGTTCTACTGTTTCCTGCTGCAGTTTTGAATTTGGCGCCTTTATCGCTCATGGAGCATGTGCATTGCGGCGATATGATTACTCTGAACAGACTCCCTTCACATGCAGACATACAGCTTCCTGTT